>NC_073397.1:3363304-3653304 GCF_028641065.1 Leucoraja erinaceus
CTGATTAAAGCTACTCACCCATTATGCTGCGAACAACAGAGTTTTGACATGTTTCTCATCCCGCAAAGCAGGAGAAACTCACACGGTAGGTGACTTTCAAATCCCGTGGTCTTCTACGACAGGAAGTGCGTGTCTATTCCATTTACACTCATGAGGGATGGCGCAACACAGGTGCGTGACGTCATCTGACCAATCGTCAGGACAATGAATATTTGGAAAAATAAGGTAAGATTTATAATTTTATGAAGAATTGAGGCATATTTTTATGGGTGACATATTTAAGTGATTAATACTTACCGTTTAAGAGTATTTTCATCAAATAAATATGCCAATTGGAAATTTTACAAATAACCATCAGTTTTCCGGGGGGGGGCAACGAACATCGGGGAAAAAAAAATATGACACTTTATTCATCTAGGGTTTAATCTTTATTCATCAGGATTATATTTATTAACAATATAGAAAAATAAGAAATGGTATAGAATTACGGAATTTCTGTATATATGGCATCAAAGTAGAGGGACACCAAAGTAGACAGTTACTGAAGAATCACCCGTACGTGACTATAAACTAAACTAAACTGATCATAAACTGTTGAGTTTGGCGATGATCTTGGAGTCCCATCCTCCTGAAACTGCTCACTTGTTTACCAACATAGCCATCAGAGGCAAGGTCTGATCCACTGATTGTATCATCACTTAGCCCAGCCTTATGTCTGCTGTGAATATAGACACAAAATACTTGAGTAATTCGGTGGGACAGACAGCATCTCTGGAGAGAAGAAATGGGTGTAATTTTGGGTCGAGACCCTTCTTCAGATCCTTCTTGAGTCTCGACCCGAAACATCACACATTCCTTCTCTCCAGAGATGCTGCCTGGCCCACTGTGTTACTCCAGCATTTTGTGTCTATCTTTGGTTTAAACCCGAATCTGCAGTTCCTTCCTAGACCTTATGTCTGCTGTGTTTTAATTGAGTATCCAGGAGTTGCAGCTTCACCAGACTGGAATGCGTAGTTTAGAACCCAACGTGCCTTTCTACATGGAACAAACAAACCACTGGACTAACCCAGCGACTCAAGCAGCATCTGTAGTTTAAATAAAGGGTCCCAACCCAAAACATCAACTCTCCATTTCCCTCAGAAGTTGCTAAACATGTTGAATTCCATCAGCGTTCTATGTTGCTCCAGATTCCAACATCTCCAGTTTCCTGTCTGTATAAGCCTAACTAAAACAAGGTTGAACCTGTGGCTTGATGGAGTGAGGGATGTACCAAGCCGTATGGTTACAGATGGGGGTGTTGAACACTTCAATACTGATGATGGTTCACAATGCCTTATGGGTGCCACATGCGATCTGTTCTCCGTCTATCCCATTGAGCATGTTTGCGGTGCCATGTTGGAATAATTCACACGAGACGTAAATGACTATCAAACTGTAGGTACTTTATTCACAATAACTTGTCTAACAAGGAGAACAGTCAAGCAAGAGACTGTTCTGCAGATTCAAAGCAAGCAGTATTTTTATATCATTTTTGTTGGGGCGGGAGATTGCAACCTTCACATGGTCCGCCCTGTGAAATAAGATCAAATAGAACAAGTTGTCCTACAACTTTAGGCTGTGCACGCCATACACAAGAAGAAGAAGAAGAAGAAGATATCATTTTTGATAGCATTTAAGCAAGGTTAGTCACGTACACGGGGGAAATCATTTAAAACCGAGATGAGAAGAACTTTTTTCACACAGAGAGTGGTGAATCTCTGGAACTCTCTGCCACAGAGGGTAGTTGAGGCCAGTTCATTGGCTATATTTAAGAGGGAGTTAGATGTGGCCCTTGTGGCTAAGGGGATCAGGGGGTATGGAGAGAAGGCAGATACGGGATATTGAGTTGGATGATCAGCCATGATCATATTGAATGGCGGTGCAGGCTCGAAGGGCCGAATGGCCTACTCCTGCGCCTAATTTCTATGTTTCTATGTTTTACACTTGTATACAGGGTTAACTATTGTGATCCAGCATTCAGAAACTTTCCACTGAAAAACAGACTTCTTTATCTATGTAGGAAGATTAGGGTGTTGAGGTGTAGCCTTGAGTTTACTATCTCTTCCTTGTGTTCAGTAGGTATGTTACAAAACCTACCTGAATCGCCATTGGGAATCTGCCCTCAGCCATGTCGGCGATTTTGGCGCTGTTTGGAGGGGGCGGGTTTAAAACGCGATTTTTACTAGGCTGTACTAATCGCACATGTTCAGCCTAGTAAATCATTAACGAAAAATCGCTGCAAGACCCGGTCGCAAAAGGTATTATTAGTTTTATAGGCCTCGATAATATAGTTATAATAGTCTTAAAATTACTGTTTTATTCCGCGACCTCTCGCAGCCCCAGGGTTTTATAGAGCAAACAATTAAAGGTATGTACCTTATTTTTACATTAAATGGGGCATATATATAACCCTGTAATTAAAGTTATCTATAGCGAATAGTTTATTTTGGGCTTTTTATATCCCGCAGTATTTTTCTCGGCATTTGAGGGCACTAATCTAGCGCGCTGTCAACATTCTAAACCAGCGCGTTCACAGAAACCCACTGGAAAGCCGATTTAAATGGGCATTTATTTACAGCAATTGAACACTAAATTCCTTCCATTTGGCCTATAAATTAATGTAAATTAGATATAAAAATCATGTTATATTGTGAATTATTTGTGAATAATCTTTGGACACTTAGGCTATTTAAAAATGTTAATCTTTCCTTAAGAAATGGCCTGTTGACTATCCAAGATCACAGCTTTTTTGTAATGTCCATTGAAAATCAATAGGGAACAAGATGCTAATTTCCGAGTATGAAAATGGCCATAACTTTTTTAATACTTGAGATATGAAAGTGAATTTGGTGTCAAATTAAACTTATTGTTATGCTTTATCTGATGGGATAAATTGCAGACTTGATTTTTAAAATCTCAAAATTTTGTAACATTGCTATGTTCAGCAGGCTTGTTTTTTATTCTATGGGCCATCGGCACTAGGCATGTTTAGCCTAGGTCTCAGAAGGTACATTCATTGGAGTTAAGTTCGATTCCCACAGAGTGAAATGCTGCCAATGTTGAAAGACAAAGTGGAAGAACAGATCACTTCTTCCCTCAATTCCCAGTCACAGGATACGGAGAAGCGTGTCCTTCATGTGAAGATAGGTCTGTGCATGGTATTGGTATATAAATGAATGAATGAATGAATAAGTTCATTAGCCAAGTATGTACACATACAAGAAATTTGCCTTGGTGCTCCGCTCGCAAGTAACAACACGACACACAGTAAACAATTAAGAATAGAACATAAAACATTAAAACATTAAAAATAAACATTATAGTTTAAACATGTGAATGAAATATAATACCAGAGCAAAAAGTGGTTACAGACTTTTAGTTATTGAGTGGAGCTACTGCTCATGGAAATAAGCTGTTTTTATAACTGGCTGTGGTGGCTTTGACAGTCCGGAGTCGCCTTCCAGAGGGAAGTGCTTCAAAGAGTTTGTGGCCTGGGCGAGAGGTGTCAGAGATGGTCTTATCCGCTCGCTTCCTGGTCCTTGTGGTGTACAGTTCGTCGATGGGAGGAAGGTTGCAGCCAACAACTTTATCAGCTGATCGAACGATTCGCTGCAACCTCCGGATGTCGTGCTTGGTGGCTGAGCCAAACCAGACCATGATGGAGAAGGTGAGGACAGACTCTATGGTGGTAGTATAGAAATGGACCATCGTTGCCTGTGACAGATTGTGTTTCCTCAGTTGCCGCAGGAAGTACATCCTCTGTTGGGCCTTTTTGACTGTGGAGTCAATGGAGGACCCCCATTTAAGGTCCTTGGAGATGATGGTTCCAAGGAACCATCATTATTATTGATTTCTTGGTTTATCATTATTGTCATGTGCACTGGGCAACAATTAAAAACTTTGCTTTGCCTGCTAGCCTGGCAAATCATACCATACATAGTAATTTATTTATGGTACAGGATGAGTAACCACGTCTAAGTGAGGACAAGAGGGTAAGCAGGGAGAAGGTGGGACCACTCAAGGATACTGATTGGGGATGATCAGCCATGATCACATTAAATGGCGGTGCTGGCTCGAAGGGCCGAATGGCCTACTCCTGCACCTATTTTCTATTGTCTATTGATAACGGATAGAATTTAAGTTTGGCATAAGAAGATGAATGCAATGTACTAAGTGAGTACTTTGCCTGTGTTCACCAAGGAGAAAGACATGAAGGATAGTCAGATCAATGTGGGGAATAATAATATGCTGGGGCAGTTTGAGATCAAGAATGAGGTGGTTTCAGGACTTTTCAAGAGCAATAAATTGAATAAATCCTCCGGGTCTGCTGGAATCCATTGCAGGTTATTAAGAGAGGCAAGAGAGAAGATTGCAGGAGCATTGATGAAGATCTTTGTATCTTCGCTAGACACTGGTGATATCCTGTGGGGCTGGAGCATAGCCAATATTGTTCCTTTGTTTAAGAAAGAAAATAGAGATAATCCAGAAAATGATAAGCCAGTGAATCTCACGTCAGTAGTAAAGAAGCAATTGAAGGGGATACTCTGAAGTAAGATTTACTTGCATTTGGAACCGAATGGGCTATTTAAGGATACTCGGCATGGCTTTATCCATGACAGGTCATGTTTTACAAACTTGATTGAGTTTTTTGAGGAAGTGACAAAGATGATTGATGAAGCAATGGCTATGGATGGCTATATCCTGTACAATATATTTGATAAAGTCTCTCAGGGTGTTAAAGAAAACCTTAAACACACGATCGGAAAAGGCAATCAAGACTTTATTTAAGAGTGTCAGATACAGTGATCACCGGGCACAATCTAGCAGATTGTACATCGAACAAAGATTCATCTACCTCTTACGTCCAGAATTTTCCTTTGATGTGTTGTTTACTGTAGCTGGCACTTTAGCACTTTTCCTCCTTCCAAATGGTCTTATAACAATTATAAATTATGCATCTCCGAAAGACACAGCAGAGTAAACACAGCCCAATTCCACCCCATTACAGATAACATGATGTCATGTTACCCTTTCGACCTTATTAGCATGTTTTACGATTGCCATTTGTCCTTTAATAACAGAGAATAGAATCTGAATAAAGCAGACGGTAGTATTGTATATCTTTATTGTCATTTCCTGAGTATTCGCATACCCAGAGGAAACAAAAAAACGTTGCTCAACCAGTGTCCATTCAGTGTGCATGAAAAAATAAATAGAAATAAAAATACATGTACGTGAATGCCAGTTACACATGCTCAGTATCAACTATCCTTAAACACAGAATTATTATAACATATGAAGAGGACTTTAAGCATTTTTAGGCACTCTAGCGGTTCCTATCCCTTGCTGTCTTCTTGAACCGTTGCAATTTATTTTTGACAATGGTAGGGTCAAATGGTGGATACATGATAAAGGTGCATGTGATCCACAATGACTTGGTCATGGATTCAGAACTGGCTTATTCATAGTAAACTCATAGAGGGTTATGGTGGACGGGCATTATTCAGGCTGGACGTTTGTGCCCAGTGAAGTTCTGCAGGAATCTGTTCTCGGACCCACGAAACCCACGAAAAGCAACAGGTTACGTGGTCCTTAGTCGTAACCTGTTGCTTTTTGTGGGTTACGTGGGTCCGAGTAGTAGCTGTCCTTAGTAGCTGCGCAGACCAGCTAGTGGGAGTATTCGCGGACATCTTTAATCTCTCCCGACTGGTACCCACCGGCTTCAAGAAGATCACCATCATCCCAGAGCCGAAGAAAAGCAAGAACCTATGCCAAATAGACAACCGTCCAGTGGCCTTGACATCCACCATCATGAAATGGTTTGAGAGGCTAGTTATGGAACGCATTAAATCCAGTCTATCCAGAGACCTTGACCCATTGCAGTTCGCCTATCACCACAACACAACAGGTCCATGGATGATGCCATTGCCCTGGCCCTACACTAATCCCTAGAACACCTGGATAAGAGAGAAACCTACATCAGACTCCAATTCATAGAGTACAACTCTGCCTTTAATACTATCCAGACTTATCACCAAACTCGCGGGACTTTGTGTCAGCTCTCATCTCTGCAACTGGATCCTTGACTGCCTGACCAGCAGACCCCAATCAGTGAGGATAGGGGACAAATCATCCTCCACGATAATCATCAATGCAGGGGCTCTGCAAGGTTGCGTTCTCAGCCCCCTTCTTTACTCTTTGTACACCCACGACTAAATTAGTTTTAAATTACAATTACAATCGGGCCATTCACAGTGTACAGATACATGATAAGGGAATAACTTTTAGTGCAAGGTAAAGCCAATAAAGTCCGATCAAGGATAGTCCGAGGCAGGGGCGGAAATCCCGGGGGAGGTGGGGGGGGGGGGGGGGGGGGGGGGGGGGTCACATTCCCCCTTCTGTTTTGAGAGGTGGGGACATCCCCCCCCCAGTTTTTGTAATCCGGATTTTAAAACCTGGTGAAATCTCCGCTTTCCACGAGACAGTGGGGGTGGGACTGCTGATCGAGGGCGCCGATTGGACGAGAGAGACATCGGTCAGCAGGCAATGGGGGCGGGACATGATGATTCAGCGTGATGATTGGAGGAGGGAGACTCTCGGCAGCCCTGGACACAGACCTGCGCCTCATCCACAGCCAGGATCGTTCCCGTCCGGCTCTCCGGCGCTGACCCGTCCCCCACCAGAGTGCCCCCCTGGCGGTGGCCAGAGACGTTGGGAGTCAGAAGGGAGCGGTGCCCCCAGGCCCACAGCCAGCGCAGAAAAGCAGCGCTAAACCCAGCTCAACTCTGCCTGTCCCGCCAGGTTAACCTACAACCCTGCCTGGACATACGGGTAATATGGCCCAGGTTTACAGCCAGTGCAAGAGAAGCAGCACTGGTGTCCCATCAGTCCAGGCAGGGCTGTAGGTTAACCCGGCGATTCAGGCAGAGTTGAGCTGCATTTAGCGCTGGATTGAGCCTCCGAAACCTCGCGCATGTGTGTGGGTGTGCGCATGCGCATGAGTGCGTGGCCGCCAAGAAATTGTGTCCCCCCTGTTCCCCGGTCCCCTCCGATAGCGATTTCCGTGCCTGGTCTGAGGGTCACCAATGAGGTAGATAGTAGTTCAGGACTGCTCTCTAATTGTGGTAGGATGGTTCAGTTACCTGATAACAGCTGGGAAGAAACTGTCCCTGAATCTGGAAGTGTAAGAGTGCTGAAGATAAGGCCATGGTGTTTACTTCCAAGTTCAGTTAGAAATTCTGAGAGGATAAATTCATCATCAGATCAGCCAGTCTTCAGCCAGTTTGTTTCCATCCAGGACACAGCTCTAATACTGTTGACCTAGCTGTGCCTCTAGCCAAGCTTTTCCGGAATAGATACTTTTTTTTTCTTGGGTAGTATCTCTGTTCAGGGGATGTCTTCCTGGGGTGTCTGATGAGGCCAACATGGTGTGAGGTAATCGAGTCCTCTGCACAGGAACCTCTGAGTGAAGCCTTGATAACAACACAAATTGGAACTCTGGTCAGGAAAAATAAGGAGATATGGGCGAGGTATGGCAAATATACTTCCTGGAGTTTTAAGCATTCAGGATAAGGGAAGAGCACAGCCATTATTTGGACTGCTGTAGCCCCAGAGAGTCATACAGCATGGAAATAGGCCCTTCAGCCCAACCCGCCGATGCCAACTATGATGACCCATCTATGTTTGTCCATCCCATTTACCTGTGTTTGTTCCATATCCCACTAAACTGTTCCTAGCATGCACCTATATTTTAAACATATCTTTGTTCCAATAAAGGGAGTTAGAATAAAGGGGAGGTCATTTAAGACTGAGGTGAGAAAAAACTTTTTCTGCCAGAGAGTTGTGAATTTATGGAATTCCCTGCCACAGAGGGCAGTGGAGGCCAAATCACTGGATGGATTGAAGAGAGAGGTAGATAGAGCTCTAGGGGCTAGTGGAGCCAAGGGATATGGGGAGAAGGCAGGCACGGGTTATTGATAGGGGACGATCAGCCATGATCACAATGAATGGTGGTGCTGGCTTGAAGGGCCGAATGGCCTCTTCCTGCACCCATTTTCTATGCTTCTATGTCTAACTATCTGCTACCACCCTGACCTATTACCTGCCACAGTATGTCCTGCCTCTCCCTTTTTCAGGTTTTCTTTCACCCCCTACAATCAGTCTGAAGCAGGGTCTCGACACAAAATGTCACCTATCCATGTTCTCCAGAGATGCTGCCTGAACCATTGAGTTACTCCAGCACTTTGTGTCCGTTGGCAGCTGGGATCTAGTGTATCCCTGGAGGAAATTAATATACGGAGCATATATAAGCAGGAAATCAGGAAGGCAAAATGGGGGCAGGAGATAGCTTTAGCAAATATGGTTAAGTATAGTGATAGTGATTTTATGTGAACCAAGAGATAGAGTAACCAGAGAGAAAATAGGGCCACTCAGAAATCAATGGGTCATCTCTACGTGGAGCCAAAGTATATGGGCAAGGACTTTTAACTGTGATTTTTACGGACTTTTACTACACAGTACTGTGTTTTTACTATTGGAAAAGATGCGAAGATTTGTGGAATTTGTGACAATTGATGGAGATGTTTTGAGGAATGCTCCTATTAGGGTCGAGGATTTGCTGGATGTCCTACGGCACAAGAAGGGAGATAAATCTCCCAGGCCTGAAAAGATATGCCGAAGATCTCTGGGAAGCTAGAGAAGAAATTGCATGAACTCTGTCTGTGATACATGTAGCATCATTGGACACGGGTGAGGTGCCGCCAGACAGTAGGGTGACTAATGTTGTGGCTGTATTTAAGAATAGCTGCAAGTAAAAGCCT
This sequence comes from Leucoraja erinaceus, assembly GCF_028641065.1. Lineage (NCBI taxonomy): Eukaryota > Metazoa > Chordata > Chondrichthyes > Rajiformes > Rajidae > Leucoraja > Leucoraja erinaceus. Next base: position 3,372,163 of record NC_073397.1, read on the forward strand.
TGGAACTATAGACCAGCGAGTCGAACATCTGTGGCGGAAAATTACTGGAGAAACATCTGAGAGGTAAGATCTATAGGCACCTGGCTAGACAGGGATTGATCAGGGTAAGTCAGCATGGTTTTGTACATTGGAAAATGTGTTTTACAAATTTGATTGAATTTTTTAACGAAATGAGCAAGAATGTAGATGAGGGCAAGGCCATAGACATTGTTGATATGAATTTCACCAAGCCCTTTCATTATGTTACACACATTTGGGGAGAGCTGGCTGAGCTGATACAGAATTGGTTCCATGTGAGGAAGCAGAGGGTGATGGTGGATGGTCATTTATTGGTTATTTAAACTGGAGACCTGTGACTAGTGGTGCGAATCAGAGATCAGTGCTGGGTCCATTGCTGTTCATGTTTTTTATCAACGATGTAGAAGAGAATGTAGAAGTTGATACTAAAGCAGTCGTTATCATAGACAGCGAGGGTAGTTATCAAAAATTACAGCAGGATCTTGATCAGATGGGCAAGTGGACTGGAGAATGGCTAATGGAGTTTAACGCAGATGTGTTGTAGAGCAAAGATATCCAAAGGCACAGGTACACAGTTCCCTGATGTTTCAGGTAGATACTGTAGTTTGGTTAAGCAGGCTTTTGGTAAATCGCCTTCATCAATGAGGGTATTAAGTATAGAAGTTGAGACATTGGGAAGGCCAAATTTGGAGCATTGTGTTCAGTATTTCTCACCCTACGAAAGGAAAGTTGTTAATACAATGGAAAAGGATAAGGGAACATTTATGAGCATGTTGTCCGTTCCAGAAATATCCAACTCCCACAAAATGTGTTTTTTTAAAGAATGGAATTAAACTGGTTTGGCTCAGCCACCAAGCACGACACCTGGAGGCTGCAGCGAATCGTCCAATCAGCAGAGAAGGTTATTGGCTGCAACCTTCCCTCCGTTGATGAACTGTACACTGCAAGGGCCAGGAAGCGAGCGGGCAAGATCATCTCTGACCCCTCTCACCCTGGCCACAAACTCTTTGAATCACTTCCCTCTGGAAGGCGACTCCGGATTGTCAAAGCTGCCACAGCCAGACATAAAAACAGTTTTTATCCACGAGAAGTTGCTCTACTCAACAGCCAAAAATCTGTAGCCTCCCTTTGATCTGGTATTTTGTTGGTTCACAAGCTTGATCAATGGTGTTTTATCATTAATGTTTTATTATTATTAATGTTTAGTGTTTTCTGAGTCATTCGTCACTGTCACTGTGTGTCATGTTGTTACTTGTGGGCGGAGCACCAAAGCAAATTCCTTGTATGTGAATACTTGGCCAATAAACTTATTTACTTACTTACTTAAACAAATGATCAAGTTTCAGATGCTTGGCGAGAGCACTTGAAGGCATTCAGTGCTGGGCCTACCTTTAGTCTCCTTACTCTCCTGTGCCTGAGTGTGGGTGCCTGCAAGGTAACTAAAATCACCATGGGAATCTTGTGTTTTGGCTGCTTCTTTCCAATAGGATGAAAGCAAGTGTAATGACTCCAGGATATAATTCAGCATTTCAATGATTCCCCCGAGGAAAGAGAACAGGCCTGCTGACAACCTCAGTCAGGGCCACCCCATCAATAATCATCACACTAGTTGTATAATTGAAGGTAAACAAGAGTGAGCCAAGGCCAGGGAATTGGCTGAGAAATTTAAAAATACATCGCATTTGAAATCAAAATGCGTGTGATGCTTAACTTGACACTTCATCAGTTGATAGTTTACAGCTAAAAATCTCACTGTCAGGATATGCTTTTTATTAAACATGTTTTCATATGTTTATCTTCATATGCAAACTGCCACATATCAGTCCCCAGTCTGTAGCTACATTTCTGCATGCATGATTGAGTAGGAATTCAAACCATGCAGATTAGAAATGGAATTATATTTTGTTCCATTTACGATATATATTAATGATTTGGACGAGGGAATTGAATGCAACATCTTGCCATAGAGGGAGTACAGAAAAGGTTCACCAGACTGATTCCTGGGATGTCAGGACTTTCATATGAAGAAAGACTGGATAGACTCGGTTTGTACTCGCTAAAATTTAGAAGATTGAGGGGTGATCTTGTAGAAACTTACAAAATTCTTAAGGGGTTGGACAGGCTAGATGCAGGAAGATTGTTCCCGATGTTGGGGAAGTCCAGAACAAGGGATCACAGTTTAAGGATAAGGGGGAAATCTTTTAGGACTGAGATGAGGAAACCTTTTTCACACAGAGAGTGGTGAATCTCTGGAATTCTCTCCCGCAGAAGGTAGTTGAGGCCAGTTCATTGGCTATATTTAAGAGGGAGTTAGATGTGGCCCTTGTGGCCAAAGGGATCAGGGGGTATGGAGGGAAGGCAGGTACAGGATACTGAGTTGGATGATCAGCCATGATCATATTGAATGGCGGTGCAGGCTTGAAGGGCCGAATGGTGAGATTTTTAGCTGTAAACTATCAACTGATGAAGTGTCAAGTTAAGCATCACACGCATTTTGATTTCAAATGCGATGTATTTTTAAATTTCTCAGCCAATTCCCTGGCCTTGGCTCACTCTTGTTTACCTTCAATTATACAACTAAGTGATGATTATTGATGGGGTGGCCCTGACTGAGGTTGTCAGCAGGTCTGTTCTCTTTCCTTGGGGGAATCGTTGGAATGCTGAGTTATATTTTCTATGTTTCTTTGTTCTATAAGGAACAGTAAGACAACTGATGAATGGCTTTAGAAGTGTTGAATGTTAAACAATGCACCTTTGCACCTTCCTGCTTAGCATGCACAATGGCACAGCCATAGCTCCACAGTTTCAGCAACCAGGGTTCAGTCCTGACTCCTGGCACTGCCTGTGTGGAGTATGCATGTTCTCCGTGTGACTTAGATAGACACAAAATGCTGGAGTAACTCAGCGGGACAGGCAGCATCTCCAGAGATGTCCCAGAATGTCTGGACCCTGGACTCATTCCTTCTTTCCAGAGATGCTGCCTGTCCCGCTGAGTTAGTCCAGCATTTTGTGTCCATCTATCATATAAGTGCAGGTAAGCGGTAGAATCTCAGGGTAGTTGAATGTGGTGAGAATAAAATGGGATTAAGGAAAGATAGTCTAGTTTAGTTTAGTTTATTGTCATGTATACCAAGGTACAGTAAAAAGTTTTTGTTACGTGCTATTCAGTCAGCGGAAAGACCATACGTGATTACAATATAGCCATTTATAGTGTACTAGACTAAGTGGGAACCGTTGGGTCCCAGCATCACACAGGAGGGCTGGTCACCAACGCAATATTCCACCTCTCCACCAATTCCAATACTGCTCGCCAGTGGGGGGGGCTGTTTGTTGCGCTAATATGGGTGTTGCGTGCTGAAGGTACTGGTTTCCAGAGGGCTAGTATAGACATTGTGTGCTGTATGGATGCTTGGGCAGGCATCCAACTGTTGCAATGATTTTAAAAGCCAAGCCAAGGCAAATAATTGGGCTGCAGCCACCCGACAACCAAAATTAATTTTGTGAACACAAACTTGTTAAAAACGGCTGCAGCCACTTTACAGCCGCATCGTGGAGTAGACGTGCGTTCAGTGTTACTCGCAGCTCAGAGAGCCGTGACCCTTTCACTTCCTGGGTCTGGCAGAGACTAAGTGAGGCACGACACTTCCTGGTTTTATAGTCCCGCCCCCTGCCGCCAGCGGGGGTAGCAGAGAGAATAGGGAATTTTCTAAAAACATTAATATCTCTCTCGTTTTTCATCTACGGAAAAATTCCTCCTCACACATACGGCGGAGGGGGGCTCTGAGCGAGGTGGCCAAAAATGACGGCCATAGGTGGCGACGTTCTCTCGGAAATAGCAGCACAGTCGGCCAAAAGCGGTCAAGATCAGAGATTTCGTAATATAGATAGATAGATACATGTTAAGGGAATAACGTTCAGTGCAAGATAAAGCCTTGCTTCTTGCTTTATGAGCTTGAACTGAGGGACAGAAGAGTACAAGTACATTGTTTCCTGAACGTGGAGTCACAGGTGGATAGGATGGTAAAGACAGCTTTGGGCATATTGGGCGCCAGTAAGACATGGAGTCTAGAAGTTCGGATGTTATGATGCGGTTTTACACGACATTGGTGAGGTCGTACTTGGAGTACTGGAATCAGTTTTTATCATCCTACTACAGGAAAGATGTTAATAAACTGGGAAGAGTGCAGAGACGATTTACAAGGATGTTGCTAGGACTTGAGGAATTGCATTATAATGAGAGGTTGGGCAGGCTTGGATTTTATTCCTGGAACATATATGTGTATAAAATTATGGGTGTGGCATAGAAAGGGTGAAATCTTACAGTCTTCTCCCAAAGGAAGGGCAACTAGAACAAGAGGACATACTGTAGGTTCAAGATGAGAGGGGAAATATTTAATGGGAACAAAAGGAGTTACTTTTTCACACAGGGTGGGCAGGATCAAATGCCAGATTGGGGCAGGTGAGAAAGTTTAAAGTCCAAGTGGACGGTGATGAAAGAAAGTTCAGTGGACAGGTTAGGTATGAGCACAGCAGACAGCAAGGAATGACTTGGGTTGAATTGCATTTATTTTAACACGAGAGGCCTGAAGGGTAAGGTGGATAAAGTTGCCACTGCGATGTTGTAGCCATTATGGGAACCTGGGTCAGAGAGGGACAGAACTGGCACCTTAATGTTCCACCATCCAGGTGCCACAAGCCAGAGAAATGTTGGGCATTAAAGAGAAGGAAGTATTGCTTCATTGATAGGGAAAATGTTGCCACAGTGGTCCGAGATGACGTTACTGGTGGTTTGTCACTAAAGCTATCGGTGGAGCTGAGAACTAAAAAGGAGATGATCACCTCATTCAGAGTTTAGCATTGGCCTACAAATAGGCGACAATAATTAGAAGAACATGTATGCCAGAAAATTGTGGCAAATGCAAGACTAATAGAGGTGGCATAGAAGGAGATTTTAACTTTCCCAATATAGACTGGGACTGTCAGAATGCCAAAGGTCTAGACAGGAGGAAATTTGTCAAATGTGTTCAGGAAGGACATTGAAGAAGTTAGTGGACTAACATAAAGTCCCTCAAGGTAGGCTGATCCAGAAGATTAAGATAGTGGCATAGAGTCATACAGCATGGGAACAGGCACTTCGGCCCAACTTGCACACGCCGACTAACATGTCCCATCTACACTCGTTCCAGCTGCTTATGTTTGGCCCTTATCCTTGTAAACCTATGCTATCCTTGTACCTGTCCAAATGTTTTTTTAAAGTTTGTGATAGTACCTGCCTCAACTAACTCCTCTGGCAACTTGTTCCATACACCTATCTACCTCTCTTTGTGTAAAAAAAGTTGCTCCTGAGGTTCCTATTAAATCTTTCCCCCCTCACTTTAAACTTGTATCCTCTGGTTTTTGATTCCCCTATTCTCTGCAAAAGACTGTGCATTTACCTTATCTATTCTCATCATGATCTTATACACCTCTATAAGATTACCCCTCATCCTCCAGCGCTCCTCAAAATAAAGTCCTACCTACTCAACCTCTCCCTATAGCTCAGGCTCTCGAGTCCTGGCAACACCGTCGTAAATCTTGTCTGGTCCCTTTCTAGCTTAACAAGATCTTTCCTATAACAGGGTGACCAAAACTGCACACAATACTCAAAATTTGGCCTCACGAATATCTTGTACAACTGTAACATAACATCCCAGTTCCTATACTCAATACTCTGACTGATGAAGACCAATGTGCAGAAAAACTCTTGAGCATCCAATCTATAACACCACTTTAAAGGAACTATCTACCTGCACCCCTCTGATCTACCACACTCCCCAATGTCCTGTCATTCTTTGTATAGGTTCTGCTCTGGATAGACTTCTCTCAATTGCACTCCATGAACCATTCCTCAGCCCATCTACCCAGCTAATCAAGACGCACGTCATTCATGGTAACTTGGTTGCATAGATTCAGAATTGGCTTATTCATAGAAGATGAGTGGTCGTGGTGGAAGGAAGGTACTTATGACTGGAAGTCTGTGACTAGTGAAGTTCCAAAGGGATCTGTGCCTGGACCTTAGTTGTTTGTGATATATATATATATATATAAATATATATATATATATATATATATATATATATATATATATATAAATGGCTTGGATGTAAATGAGGATGGGTTGGTGAGTAAATTAACTGATGCCACAATTGGAGGAGTTGCAGGCAATGAGGAAGGCTGTCAGATGATGCTGCGAGATATAGATGAGCTGTAAAAATGGGCGGAAAAATAGCAGATGGAGTTTAACCCAAGCAAGTGTGAGGTGTTGCATTTTAGGAGGTGGAATACAAGGGGAAAGTACACAGTTAATGACAGGACCCTTGACAGCATTGAGTGATGCCTGAGTCCAAGCTTAGGACCAGAGGTCTGCCTCAGAATTAATGGGTATTCATTTAGAAAGGAGGTGAGGAGAAGCTTCTTTAGTCAGAAGGTAATTAATCTGTGGAACTAATTGCTACAGGGGGCTGTGGAGGCCAAGTAAGTGGATATATTTAAGGCAGAGATAGACAAATTCTTGATTCAAACAGATGTTATGGGGAGAAGGCAGGAAAATGGGATTAGGAGGCCGAGATCAGCAATGATTGAATGGCGAAGTGAACCCGATGGGCCTGTGATGATAGTCAAGTCGTGATGATGCACCTCTGTAGGACTTTTTATAGGCTGCATTTGGAGAAAGTACAGTTCTGGTAGTCTCTTTACAGGAATGATGTGAAGGCTTTGGTGAGAGTACAGAGGAGATTTACCAGAATGCTGCCTGGACTAGAGGCTTTCAGCCTTAAGGAATGGTTGGATAACTTATGGAACATTGGGGGTCGAGGGGATACTTGAGAGAGGTATATACAATTACACGAGGCCTGTATAGGGTAAGCAGTCAGAACTGATTGTTTCCAGAGTGGAAATGCCCAACAGGAGAGGCCATAGCTACAAGGTGAAAGGTGGAATGTTTAATGGAGATGTGCAGGGTATGTTTTTTTTACACAGAAAGTGGTGGTTCCGGGAATGTACTTATCTATAGTGGTGGTGGAGGCAGATACGATAACGGTGTGTATGAGGCTTTTAGATAGGCACATGGAAGTGCAAGGAATTGAGGGATATCGATCATGTATAGGACGATGAGAGCAGACTTACCTGGCATCATGTCCAACACAAACAATATGGGCCAAAGGGCCCCCTCCTGTGCTGTACTCTACAAAAGTGTCCTCCAGTAATATGGAGATGTGGTGAGCGTTTGACGGCACTGGGCGTGTACACGCTGGAGTTTAGGGGGATGAAAGGTAAATCTCATTGAAATTAACCAAATAGTGAATGGCTTGGATAGAGTGGATGTGGAGTGGATGTTCCCACTAGTGGGAGAGTCTAGGACTAAAGCTCATAGCATCAGAATTAAAGGACATCCCTTTAGGAAGGAAATGAGGGAGAATTTCTTTAGCCAATGGGTGGTGAATCAGTGGAATTCTTTGCCACATAAGGCTGTGGAGGCCAAGTCAATGGATATTTTTAAGGCAGAGATAGATAGATTCTTGATTAGTCTAGGTGTCAGGGGTTATTGGGAGAAGGCAGGAGAATGGGGTCAGAGTGAGAGATAGATCAGACATGATTGAGTGGTGGAGCAGGCTTGATGTGCCAAATGGCCTAATTCTGTTCCTATCGCTTAAGAACTTATGAACATGAGTTAAAGGAATCTTGAACCAGCAGACATAGGTTTGGCACACTTAATGGAGAAGTCTTGGGGATGGTCCATGTTACTTGGAGTGCATGAGGCTGAGGGGTGATCTTATAAAGTTGTACAAGATCAGAAATGGAATATATAGGGTGAATTCACAGAGTCTTTTACCCGGAGTAGGAAAATCAAGAACCAAAGATGAGAGGGGAAAGATTTAATAGGAACCTGAGTGGCACCTTTTTCACATGGGGAGGCGGAGGGTATGTGTAATGAGCTGCCAGAAGAATTAATTAATGCAGGTACTATGAGAACATCTAAAAGGCATTTGGACAAGTATTACGGGCATATAGAACGGTACAGCAGTGGAACAGGTCCTTCAACCCTCAATGTCTGTGCCGAATATAATGCCGAGATTAATTAATCTTATCTGCCTGAATCATATCCGTTCTGACCTGCATATCCATCTGCTTATATAAAAGCCCTTCAATACCACTATCATATCTGCCTCCACCACCATGCCTGACAGTACATTCTACACACCCACTACCCTCTGTATGAAAAATACTGCCTTGCACATTTAAACCTAAAGGGCCTGTCCCACGAGCATGCGACCGCATGCGGCAAGCACGACCAAAAGTGGTCGCTTGAGCCGTACGGCCTCGTAGGGCCGGTCCTACTTCGATCGCTGGAGCCGTATGGAGTTGTGCGGAGCTGGTCCCGACATTGCGCGGGGCACCGAAAAACTGACGCTGTTCAAAGATTCCGCGCGGCAACGGCCTGCCGGCCCGCAGCCACATTGAGGCCGTACGCACCGTCTCAACACCGTACGCAGCGTCTTGATGCTGTATGCAGCGTCTTGACGGCGTACACCGAGCGCGAACTTCCCGCGGACTTCGCTTGAACTTCACGGCAACTCGTACGAGATCACTCGACCTTCGCGCGTTCCCCGCTTCCGGTTTGGTCGCGCACGCCGCATGCAATCGCATGCTCGTGGGACAGGCGGGGATCACTCGACCTCCGCGCGGCCCCCGCTTCCCGGTTTGGTCGCGCACGCCGCATGCAGTTGCATGCTCGTGGGACAGGCCCTGTACGGGGATCACTCGACCTCCGCGCGGCCCCCGCTTCCGGTTTGGTCGCACTTGCCGCATGCAATCGCATGCTCGTGGGACAGGCCCTTTACCCTGCTCTTGCACGATAGATGCGATAGATGCACACAGTCTCTTGCCCAGAGTAGGTGAATCGAGGGCCAGAGGACATAGTTTCAAGGTGAAGGGGAAAATATTTAATAGGAATCTGAGGGGTAACTTTTTCACGCAAAGGGTGGTGGGTTTATGGAACGAGCTGCCAGAGGAGGTAGTTGAGGCAGGGACTATCCCAACATTTAAGAAACAGTCGGACAGGTACATGGATAAGACAGGTTTGGAGGGATATGGACCAAACACAAGCAGGTGGGTCTAGTGCAGCTGGGACATGGTGGCCGGTGTGTGAAGGGCCTTTTCCCACACTGTATCACTCTATGACTCTTCTTTTAGCTTTTTAATTTCCATCCCTGGGAAACTTTCTGACTGTGTGACCTATCTAATTCTCTCCTAATTTTATATACTGTGAATCTACTGCTCTCAACCGTGATTTGGAGAAAACAACCAAAGTTTCTCCAACCTCTCCTGGAAACTATGAGCAAATCAGGCAGCATTCGGGTAAACCCCTTCCACACCCTCAACACAGTCTCCACATCCTTCCTTTAATTGGGCGATATGAAATACACAGAATACTCCAAATGCAGTCTTAACAAATGATGAGCGTTTGAAAAGGCCAAGGCGGACCACAAGAGGAGCATAGAGTCCCACTTGTCCAGCAATAATACACGGGAGGTATGGCGGGGCATACAAGACATTACCAGAGGCTGTGCCACAAAGTCAGAAGACCTGAGTGCGCCGCTGGCAGAAAAGCTAAATTGCTTCTTCTCCCGCTTTGAAACATCACAACAGCAGCACTCACCTGCTACAGCCCTGTTCCCACCCTCACCTGGCTCCTGTACTACCCCACTCACTGTCGGGGAACACGATGTCAGACGGGTGCTCCTGGCAGTGAACCCCAAGAAGGCTACCGGCCCAGATGGAGTCCCTGGTAAGGTGCTCAAAGCGTGCGCCCACCAGCTCACTGCCATCTTCACCAGAATTTTCAATCTCTCCCTGGCCCAGGCAGTTATTCCGTCCTGCCTAAAATCAGCCACAATCGTCCTGGAGTCTCCCATCACCAGCCTTAATGACTACCGTCCTGTTGCCCTCACTCCGGTAATCACGAAGTGCTTCGAGAGATTGGTCCTCCAGCACATCAAGGACTATGTACCACCAGACTTCGACCCCCACCAATTCGCTTATCGCCAAAACAGATCCACAGAAGACGCCATCAGTAGCTCTCCACTCTGTGCTGAGTAGAGCTACGTCCGGATGCTCTTTGTGGATTTTAGTTCAGCCTTTAATACAATCATCCCGGACACTGCATTGGTAAACTGGTCACTCGGCCTCCCCACTGTCACATGTGTGATTAAGGATTTCCTCACAAACCGGCCCCAGACTGTACTCGGCGTCTCCTCTTTGGTCTCCAAATCTGAGGACCGGACATTACTGCCATAGAGGGAGTACAGAGAAGGTTCACCAGACTGATTCCTGGGATGTCAGGACTTTCATATGAAGAAAGACTGGATAGACTCGGCTTGTACTCGCTAGAATTTAGAAGATTGACGGGGGATCTTATACAGAAAGACAAAATTCTTGGGTTGGACAGGCTAGAGGGCAGGACAGAGATGTGCTCAGAAAACAATCTGGCTCTGAACACCAGGAAAACAACAGAGCTCATTGTCGACTTCAGGAGGCACAGCACCGACGTAGTCCCCCTACACACTAACGGCGAGCGGGTGGAGAGGGTCAACACCTTCCGGTTTCGCGGCGTCCATATCGCTGCTGATATCTCCTGGACGGACAACACGACGGCGGTCATCAAGAAGGCTCAGCAGCGGCTGCACTTCCTGAGGGTCCTCAGGAAGCACAACTTGGACTCTAACCTGCTGCTGACCTTCTACCGCTCGTCCATTGAGAGCCTGCTGACATACTGGCATGGTATGGCAGCTGCACCATGGCAGACAGGGAGAGGCTTCAGAGGGTAACCAGGACAGCGCAGAGGATCATTGGTTGCCCTCTCCCCCCCCTGATGGACATCTACACCGCCCGCTGCCTTAGCAGGGCAAAGAAGTCACCAAAGACAGCTCCCATCCTGCGTTTGGACTGTTCGACCTGCTGCCCTCTGGAAGGCGCTATAGGTGCATCAAATCCAGGACAAACAGACTCAGGAATAGCTGCTTCCCGAGAATTATATCTACATAAATTCAAATCCACACATGCACTGACTACACCGCCCAACACGGACTTCCATCTGTATATATGTATATATGTATGTAGCGCCGTGGAATTTGTGCACCTATTCCCCCCCCCCCCATCTCCCTTCTGTTTTGTTTTTTCTGTTTCTTGTTTTTTGTGTAAAATTGTATGTATGCACTGAGTACGAGCAGCTTTCAGTTTCACTGTACATGTATAGTGACAATAAATGGCATATCATATCATATCATTTGACTGCACCGGGCCTGTACTTGCTGGAGTTTAGATGGGTGACGGGGGACCTCATTGAAACTTACATAATATTGAAAGGCCTGGATAGTGTGGATGTGGAGAGGATGTTTCCACTAGAGGGAGAATCTAGGACTTTCATAGCAAAAGGATTTGAATATAGGAGCAGGGAGGTTCTACTGCAGTTGTACAGGGTCTTGGTGAGACCACACCTGGAGTATTGCGTACAGTTTTGGTCTCCTAATCTGAGGAAGGACATTATTACCATAGAGGGAGTGCAGAGAAGGTTTCAGACTGATTCCTGGGATCTAGGCCATTCAGAGGTGGATATCGGGCTTGTACTCGCTAGAATTTAGGAGATGAGGGGGGGATCTTATAGAAACTTACAAAAATTGGACAGGCTAAGGAGAATGTTCCGATTTTAGTCCAGGAGGGGGGTCACAGAGGATAGAGGGGAAATCTTTAGGACCGAGATTTTTCACACAGAGAGTGGTGAATCTCTGGAACTCTCTGCCACAGAAGGTTCTTGAGGCCAGTTCATTGGCTATATTTAAGAGGGATGATGTGGCCCTTGTGACTAAAGGGATCAGGGGGTATGGAGAGAAGGCAGGTACGGGATACTAAGTGGGATGATCAAACATGATCATATTGAATGGCGGTGCAGGCTCGAAGGGCCGAATGGCCTACCCCTGTTCCTATTTTCTATGTTTCTATGTCAGAGGTTATAGCCTCAGAATTTAAGGACATTCCTTTTAGGAAGGAGAGGAGGAATTTCTTCAGTCAGAGGGTGGTGAATCTGTGGAATTCTTGGGCACCGATAGATCAGCCATGATTGAATGGCGGAGTAGACTTGATGGGCCAAATGACCTTACAGAGTTGCATCATGACATCCTGTCTCAATGTGTGACCAATGAGAGCAAGTTCTAAACGTTCTTTACCACTCTCTTTATTTGTGTTGCCACTTACAGGAAGTTATGTACCCTCTGCACTTCAATGTTGTACCAGATCTTGCCATCGATGATATCCCTTCCCCTATATTCAACTTCCCAAAGTGCAACACCTCAGGCTTGCTTGGATTAAACTCATCTACCATTTGTCTCCCCATTTCTGTAGTTGATCTACACCCCACTGTATATTTTGACAAACTTTGGTGCCCACAACTCGGCACAGTGTCGCAGCGGTAGAGCTTTACAGTGCCAGAGACCCGCGTTTGATCCTGACTATGGTGCTATCTGTGCAGAGTTGGTACGTCTCCCTGTGACTTGCATAAGTTTTCTATGAGATCTTTGATTTCCTCCTACACTCCAAAGACGTACACGTATGTAAGTTAATTGGCTTGGTATTCAATGTAAATTGTTCTTAGTGTGTGTAGGATAGCGTTAGTGTATGGGGATCGCTGGTCGGTGTGGACTCGGTGGGTCGAAGGGCCTGTTTCCATGCTCCATCTCTAAACTAAACTCCAGCCATCTTGATGTTGTCTGCTGACAGACTAACCAACCCATTTACATTTACATCCAAGTCATTTATATACACCACAAAAACAGAGCTCCCAGCACAGACCCCTGCAGAACTGCACTGATCATAGACCTCTAGACAGAATAACACCAAACATAAGCCCCTATCTTCTATGAATTCTGACCAAATTACCAAGTCACCATGAATTCCGTGCATCTTAATCTTCTGGATCAGACTACCATGGGTACTTTATCAAATGTTTTACTAATGCATCCATAATATCCATGTACCGTAATATCCAAGGTGGACACAATATGCTGGAGTAACTCAACGGGACAGGCAGCATCTCTGGAGTGAAGGAATGGGTGACGTTTCAGGTCGAGACCCTTCTTCAGACTGATGTGAGGGGAGAGGGTGGGACAAAGATAGAATGTAGAATGTAGAATGTAGACGGAGACAGTAAGACTGATGGGAGAACTGGGAAGGGGAAGAGGATGAAGAGAGAAGTCAAGGGCGATCTGAAGTTAGAGAAGTCAATGTTCATATCGCAGGCGTGTAAACTACCCAAGCGAAATATGAGGTGCTGTTCCTCCAATTTGCGCTGGGCCTCACTCTGACAATGGTTGCAGCCCAGAACAGAAAGGTCAGATTGGGAATGGCAGGGGGAGTTGAATTGCTGAGCCACTGGGAGATCAGGTAGGTTAAGACTGACTGAGCGGAAACTACTGCTTACGTTTTTTTTTCCCAATGAAATTCACTGGTCAGCACCGGCTACAACCGACGAGAACCTTTGACCTCCTGGCAACCCACTAGGACCTCCTGGCGACCCACCTACGGCACGAGAATTCTCGCTGCTCTCCATGGCGGCTTCATTCTGGTCGCCGCTAATTTGTCAACATGTTGAAAGATTTGCGGCGACCATAATGAGGCCACGAACTAGTTCCCAGAATGCGGGAACTCCTCACGACCATGAAGGCGACTCCATGGCGACTGTCCGCGAACATGTGGCGACCATGTGTCGACCGCTTAGTCTCCTGCGGTCGCCTAAAAAGTCACCTAAGTGGGACAGGCCCATGAGGACACCCCAGTGAGAGCCTCATCTATAATGGAAAAGGGGAACCCCCCTATCCTAAAGAATGAGGACATATTCGATGGCCTGGTATGGAACACCTCATCCTGGACGTAGAGGTGGCGTAGACGGAGGAATTGGGAGTAGGGGTTAGAGTCTTTACAGGAAGCATGGTGGGAAGAAGTGTAGTCTAGATAGCTATGGGAGTCAGTGGGTTTTTTAATAAGTCAATAGTCTGTCTCCTGTGATGGAGACGGTGAGATCTAGAAATGGTAAGGGGTTGCCGGAGATGGTCCAAGTGAATTTGACTGCCGGATGGAAATGAGTGGTGAAGTTGATGAAGTCAGTGATGCAGCACCAATGCAGTCATCAATGTAACAGAGGTAGAGTTTGGGGATAGGGCCAGTGGACACCATGCACCATAATATCCATATACTGTAATTTCCCTGTAGTGTAATATCCATGTACTGTAATATCCATGTACTGTAATATCCCTGTAGTGTAATATCCATGTACTGTAATATCCCTGTAGTGTAATATCCATGTAGTGTAATATCCATGTACTGTAATATCCCTGTAGTGTAATATCCCTGTAGTGTAATATCCATGTACTGTAATATCCATGTAGTGTAATATCCATGTACTGTAATATCCCTGTAGTGTAATATCCATGTACTGTAATATCCCTGTAGTGTAATATCCATGTAGTGTAATATCCATGTAGTGTAATATCCATGTACTGTAATATCCCTGTAGTGTAATATCCATGTACTGTAATATCCCTGTAGTGTAATATCCATGTACTGTAATATCCCTGTAGTGTAATATCCATGTACTGTAATATCCATGCACCTTCATCACTTTACCCTCATCTATCACCTTCATCACATCTTCAAAAAACTCAATGTTTAGCAATACATGATATGCTGAGTAAAACGACCTGGCTGAATGTTCCTAATGAGCCTATTTCCTTCCAATCGGGAATAAATCCCGCCTGAGGAATCCACTCCAACAGCTTCCCTACCACTGACTGATGACCAATCAACGTTGTCTAATCTTGAGAGGGACCTGCCGAGGTATGTGAACGTGTCCACTTCTGAAAGCCTTTGAAGTTTCACAGGGATGTTCGGTCATGTGTGTGGTGCAGGATGGTGCATAGTTCCCATTTCCTATGTGCTAATTGTAAAGGCCAAAATTGCCAGCAGGCACGAACAAAAGTGTCCAAGATTTCCTGAATCTCATCTTCTGAGCTGACATTGAGTGGTACCGACATTATTTATTGAAACAGCAGGTGTGCGTGGATGCAGTAGCACCGTTCAGGTTAGTGGATATTTCAATCATATTCCCTGCGTGTGGCTCTTTGATGGTGAAGGGACTTCAGGGAGAGAGCGTTTGAGACACCCACTATAGAATACTGATGAGACAGAGAGCTATTGAGCCACAGTTTTCTACAAGAACGGAGGCAGGTTTCTTGGTAATTCCCCCCATCCACTTCTGTCTAACCACCATAGCAAATTGCAGCTTAACTGAATTTAACTAACTCTGTTTATTGGTCTCCTTGTCCTCCGGAACCTGCAATAACCTGCATCTCCAACAAGCCAATATTAAATAATGCACCTTTGTAATATTTCTCACTGATGATTCTGTACCTGGTCTGCTTCATCGGCCTGGTATTGAACACCTCATCCTGGACGTAGAGGTGGCGTAGACGGAGGAATGGGAGTAGGGGTTGAGTCTTTACAGGAAGCATGGTGGGAAGAAGTGTAGTCCTAGATAGCTATGGGGAGTCAGTCCTTTTTTTAATAAGTCAATTAGTCTGTCTCCTGTGATGGAGACGGTGAGATCTAGAAATGGTAAGGGGTTGCCGGAGATGGTCCAAGTGAATTTGACTGCCGGATGGAAATGAGTGGTGAAGTTGATGAAGTCAGTGATGCAGCACCAATGCAGTCATCAATGTAACAGAGGTAGAGTTTGGGGATAGGGCCAGTGGACACCATGCACCATAATATCCATATACTGTAATTTCCCTGTAGTGTAATATCCATGTACTGTAATATCCATGTACTGTAATATCCCTGTGTAATATCCATGTGTAATATCCTGTAGTGTAATATCCCTGTAGTGTAATATCCATGTACTGTAATATCCCTGTAGTGTAATATCCCTGTAGTGAATATCCATGTACTGTAATATCCATGTACTGTAATATCCATGTACTGATATCCATGTACTGTAATATCCCTAGTGTAATATCCATGTACTGTAATATCCCTGTAGTGTAATATCCATGTAGTGTAATATCCATGTAGTGTAATATCCATGTGTAATATCCCTGTAGTGTAATATCCATGTACTGTAATATCCCTGTAGTGTAATATCCATGTACTGTAATATCCCTGTAGTGTAATATCCATGTACTGTAATATCCATGCACCTTCATCACTTTACCCTCATCTATCACCTTCATCACATCTTCAAAAACTCAATGTTTAGCAATACATGATATGCTGAGTAAAACGACCTGGCTGAATGTTCCTAATGAGCCTATTTCCTTCCAATCCGGGAATAAATCCCGCCTGAGGAATCCACTCCAACAGCTTCCCTACCACTGACTGATGACCAATCAACGTTGTCTAATCTTGAGAGGGACCTGCCGAGGTATGTGAACGTGTCCACTTCTGAAAGCCTTTGAAGTTTCACAGGGATGTTCGGTCATGTTTGTGTTGTGGTGCATAGTTCATAGTTTTCCTATTTCCTATGTGCTAATTGTAAAGGCCAAAATTGCCAGCAGGCACGAACAAAAGTGTCCAAGATTTCCTGAATCTCATCTTCTGAGCTGACATTGAGTGGTACCGACATTATTTATTGAAACAGCAGGTGTGCGTGGATGCAGTAGCACCGTTCAGGTTAGTGGATATTTCAATCATATTCCCTGCGTGTGGCTCTTTGATGGTGAAGGGACTTCAGGGAGAGAGCGTTTGAGACACCCACTATAGAATACTGATGAGACAGAGAGCTATTGAGCCACAGTTTTCTACAAGAACGGAGGCAGGTTTCTTGGTAATTCCCCCCATCCACTTCTGTCTAACCACCATAGCAAATTGCAGCTTAACTGAATTTAACTAACTCTGTTTATTGGTCTCCTTGTCCTCCGGAACCTGCAATAACCTGCATCTCCAACAAGCCAATATTAAATAATGCACCTTTGTAATATTTCTCACTGATGATTCTGTACCTGGTCTGCTTCACTAGGTGCTGCATTCTCTTCATCCTACCTTTGTGGTTCAACCACTTTGTGGCACGGTGGCACAGAGGTAGAGCTGCTGCCTTATAGCGCCAGAGAACCAGGTTCGATCCCAACTACGGGTGCTGTCTGTATGGAGTTTTTATACGTTCTTCCCGTGACCTGCCTGGATTTTCTCCAAGATCTTCGGATTCCTCTCACACCCCAAAGATTTACAGGTTTGTAGGTTAATTGGCTTGGTATGAAGGTAAATTTTCCTTTGTGTGTAGGGCAGTGTTGATGTGCAGTAGACCGAAGGGCCTGATTCTGCGCTGTATCTCTAAAGTCTAAAGTCACTTGTCTCAGCATTCTGGACTTTACCCTCCCCTCAACTGTATGAATCTTTCTTGCCTCCTCCATTCTTTCCCTAATAAAAACACTTTGATTGGACTTTAAATTATACTTCCTAATAATATTGTTTCTGGCTCTGCATTGATGTATTTTTACTGTGTCTTTATTTGCAGAGGTGGCTGATATTCTTTCACACGGGAGGCCTGGTCCCCCAACGCAATATTCCACCACTTACCTATAGCCCCCAACTGCGCAGGCACAGCTGACGGGTTCCCGTTGTGGAACCCCTGATCCCCCCCTCCTCCCCTCAACCCCCCACTCTGCCCCTTGCCCCCCCCATGCACTCCATGCCTCCATCCCCCCCCCCCCCCCCCCCCCCATTCCCCCCATCCACTCTTAGCTGCTCTCCGGCGGCGCAGCCATTCCCGCTCATTGGAATCCCATTGTGACGTAGAACACACTGGTATTACTACGCAGACGCAGCTGATGGGCACAGCAACTGGAAAAGGGATTTATTAAAGCTTAAAATGTGAATAACTCTTAAAATATAAGAACATTTTAAATGTCAAAGATGAGATTTATTCAGTTCTTTCTTGTTGTGTCTCTTGTTGCGTCCTGCAGCCGGGGGAGGGCTTTAGGCGGGGCCTGTCGGGGAATGGTAGTGCTGCCATGGCCTACCATTGCCGCAGCCTACCGCTGCTGCCCACTGCCACTGCCGAGCGCTGCCTAGCGCTGCCTCCACCGGCTTCAGGCGGGGACGGGTGTGGAACATCCTGCAGCTGGGGATGGGGAGGGGGGAGTCTTCAGGTGGGGGCGTCCTGCAGTGGGGAGGGGGGCGGCTTCAGGAGGAGGTTGTCGGGGGATGGGGGGGGGGAGGGGCAGCGGTCTTTAGCCAAGGTATGGGGACAGCCTCAGGCAGGGGCCAGTGGTAGCGTTCTGTAGCCGGGTGATGGGACGGCTTCAGACAGGGTCTGTCAGGGCTGGTGGTGGTGGTGGGTGGGGGTGGGGGGGGGGGGGGGGGTGCTGCATTGGCCTGCAGCTTCCTATCCCTGCCGATCAATGTCATGGCCTGTAGCTGCCATGGCCTGTTGCTGGATTTTTCCAATGGCTTCAAGTGGGACCGTTGGGGAACATTGTGCAGCTTGGGACAGGGACGGCTTCAGACGGGGGGGGCTGGTTTGTTGGTGGTTGGTAGGGGGGGGGGGGGGGGGGGGGGGGGTTTTGGGGCCTCCTGGTGCCCGGCTTCATGCGGGGGCCAGTGGGGGGGGGGGAAGCATCCTGCAATTGGAGACGGGGATATGGTTTCACGTGGGAGTGTCCTGCAGCCGGTGAAGGGAGGCGGCTTCAGGCGGGGCCCATCGGGGGCTGGTGGCCTGACGGCGGCTGATGCTGGAGCTTGGGACGGGGACGGGGATGGCTTCAGACGGGGACTGGTGGGGCGTTGGGGAGGAGCTTCCTGTAGCTCGACACGGGACGGCTTTAAGTGGGAGCCAGTACGGGGCAGGAGCGCAAATTGCTATCAAAACATGGAGGGGGAAGCAATTTCTTGGTGGCTGCGAGCACGAGCACACACACACGCACGCCGAGGCTTCGGCTGTGGGCCCTGTGGACGGTAACATCGTTGACTGACTCCAACAAACAGCAGCTTCGTCCGCCCCGAATCGTGGGCTTGAATCGGCCCGTGGGGTCTTTCATCGCCCAGCACGGCTTAAATCAGCCAGCGGGCGATTCAACATCGGGAGCCTCGATTGCCTCGAACTAGCAACGTTACAAAATTTTGAGATTTAAAAAATCGTCTGCAATTTATCCCATCAGATAAAGCATAAAAAGATGTTTAATTTGACATATAATTCACTTTTATTTCTTCAGTATTAAAAAAGTTATGGCCATTTTCATACTCGGAAATAAGCATCTTGTTCCCTATTGCTTTTCCATTGACTTAACACAAAAGCTGTGATCGACGTCTGTCTAAAGCCCATAACTTTCTTAAAAATTAAGAGAACTGAATGAAATTTTCAGTTATTATAGATTGAAGCATTCTGAAACAAACATAAAACATCTTACTTGGATGACCTGAAATTAAAGCATATAATTACTTAATTACCTAATTGTAGCTAATTACAAAATTGACCGTTGTGACGGAAATAGTAATAAACACCCAGACTGCCTTGAAAATTAAAAATGTGATATTTTCAAGATCAGAACTTTAATATTATTGTATAATATGCTGTAAGCGCAACAAATAGGTAAATAAATTACAATTTCTAGCAATAGACCAAGTCTTTATGGAGAAGATCAGTTGCTAGCTGGTACATTGGCATATCATAATCAGTAGCATCATCATAGTCTTCAGATTGTAACCAATAGACAACTCTGTACACCTTGTTTTTCCTCAACTTTTCAATGTTGGCATTGTAAACTACATGTTTTTGCTCTTCAAACCATACATGACATGCCTTTCTGCCCACTACTTTCCCATTAACAATGTCCTGGAGATTCTTTTTCTTAAGAAATTGATTTTTTTTTAATAGCCCAAGTATCCAAATAACAAACTAATCCCATTCACACAAGAATTCCCAATATAACATGATTTTAAAATCTCACTGTCATGAATTTATATCCCAGATGGAAGGAATTTAATGTTTAGTTCCCATAAATTAATCAAGAAACATCCACCCAAAATATAATCAAATTATTGTTTTTTGCACAACATATGTGACTCAAACTGTTGTGAATATTTACTTTAAAAATAATGATCATGGAGAGAGAGAATAACACAAAATAGAGACAATTTAGACGGCTTATCTCCCAAAAAAATTGACATTTTAATCATCTTGCTTCTGGAACGCGATTGATTGGAACATTGCATGTGCGGTGAATTTGATCCACATATCAGCAGGAAAAAGACTGACGGTTCGTATGGAGCCCAAATCATATTTTCGCTTATAGAAGATTGATTAAAGTCATCCCAAGAACTCTTCTTCTTCATGGTAACCAATCCAGAAATTAAGATGCATGGGATCCATGTGACTTGGATGTTTTGATTCAGAACTGCCTTATTCATAGAAGACAGGCTTGGGTAGTAGGATGTTATTCTGGCTGTAAGTCTCTGACCAGAGGAATATCACAAACATCTGTGTTGGTACCTCTGTTGTTTGTGATATACATGAAAATAGCAGACATAAATGGAGATGGATTGGTTAGTACATTTGTGGGTAACATCAAAATTAGTCGAGTTGAGGACAGTGAGGGAGACTGTAAAGGTATACAGCGGGGCGTAGAACAGCTACATAAATGTGTGAAGCAACAGCAGATGCAGTTTAACCATATAACAATAACAGCACGGAAACAGGCCATCTCGGCCCTACAAGTCCGTGCCGAACAAATTTTTTTCCCCTTAGTCTCACCTGCCTGCACTCATACCATAACCCTCCATTCCCTTCTCATCCATATGCCTATCCAATTTATTTTTAAATGATACCAATAAACCTGCCTCCACCACTTCCACTGGAAGCTCATTCCACACCGCTACCACTCTCTGCGTAAAGAAGTTCCCCCTCATATTACCCCTAAACTTCTGTCCCTTATTTCTGAAGTCATGTCCTCTTGTTTGAATCTTCCCTATTCTCAAAGGAAAAAGCTTGTCCACATCAACTCTGTCTATCCCTCTCATCATTTTAAAGACCTCTATCAGTCCCCCCCTTAACCTTCTGCGCTCCAGAGAATAAAGACCTAACTTATTCAACCTATCTCTGTAACTTAGTTGTTGAAACCCAGGCAACATTCTAGTAAATCTCCTCTGTACTCTCTCTATTTTGTTGACATCCTTCCTATAATTGGGCGACCAAAATTGTACACCATACTCCAGATTTGGTCTCACCAATGCCTTGTACAATTTTAACATTACATCCCATACTCAATGCTCTGATTTATAAAGGCTAGCATACCAAAAGCTTTCTTTACCACCCTATCTATATGAGATTCCACCTTCAAGGAACTATGCACGGTTATACCCAGATCCCTCTGTTCAACTGTATTCTTCAATTCCCTACCATTTACCATGTATGTCCTATTTTGATTTGTCCTGCCAAGAAGCAAGTTTATATGTAAAATAGACGACTTACACCGTGTTTTGTCCCATTCTTGAGATCCGTCACATTGTAGGCGTTGAGGGCGTTTGAAGTCACTTTTTATTTTAATCCAAATATTAAATTGTCCAGCTATTTAAAAAAAAAGATATAGCGCGAACAGGAGGCAGATCGATTTTTCTCCAGCCGCCGGTAGCCCGAGGAAATCTGCCTCCGACAGGCAGGAGAAAACGGCATTTTAACCCTGCCCCCCCCCCCCCCAAAGGCGCGAAAGTCACGCACAGGGCCAGTGGCAGAAATGCAGCGCTGCTGAAGGTAAGTTTTGTAACATCGCTACTCGATGCAATAGTTTGATTTTAAGCCGCGCCGGCGATGAAAGGGCCCCCGAACGGGCCGATCCAAGCTCCGCTCTATGATCTTTGATCCACCAGGACGTCTCCCTCCTCCAATCACCACGCTGTCGTCAGTCCCACCCCCTTACATCCGCCTCAAACTGACACCTCCCTCCTCCAATCATCAATCTTCATGTTCCCCCCGCCCCTAAATTGCCTGCTGACCAACGTCTCTCTCGCCCAATTAGCGCCCTCGATCATCAATCCCACCCCCATTGTCTCGCGGAAAGAGGAGATGTTTAATAGTTTTTTTTCAACGAATTTCCAAATCCAGATAACAAAACATGGGGGGGGGGGGGAGGCGGGACTTTCCACCACCTCTCAAAATGTGGAGGGGGCGTGTGTCCCCGTCCCCCTGGGATTTCTGCCCATGGGGGGGGGAGCGTCCTGCAGATGGGGACGACTTCAGGAGGGGGGTTAGCAGGATGGGGGGCTATCTGGAGGGCTAGTAGTTGTTGTGGGCCGAATGGACTGCATTCAAGAGGACATTGGAGTGCTAGTATGGACATTGTGGGCTGAAGGGATGTTTCTTGGTCTAGTCCAGGTGTTGAGGGCTCAAGGGATTGGTTTCTGGAGGGCAAGTATGTACATTGTGGGCCAAATTGAAGTTTCTTGGGCTAGTGCAGCTGTTGTGGGCCGAATGGACTGCAGCTGGGGGCAGGGACGGCTTCAGCCGGGGGCCGGTGGGAATGTTCTGTAGCCGGGGGTGAGGACGGCCTCAGACAGGGCATGTCGGGGGCCGGTGGGGGGGTGGGTGCTCAGCCTTGGCCTATCCCTGCCACTGCCTATGCTTGCTACTTATATTTAATGAAACCATGTTCAGATTCACCAATAGATACTGTAGATCGTAGTGATCCAAAAAAATGTTACCATTCTTCCACAATTTGTCTCCGTAGACAGAGACATTGGATCAGAGATAGACACACAAAGCTGAAGTAACTCAGCTGGTAAGACAGTATCCCTGGAGATAAGGGATAGGTGAAGTTTCAGGTCAAGAAATTCTTCACTTAAGAAGAAGGGTCTCGACCCGAAACGTCACCTATTCCTTCTCTCCAGAGATGCTGCCTTTCCCGCTGAGTTACTGCAGCTTTTTGTGTCTATCTTCGGATTAAACCAGCATCTGCAGTTCGTTCCTAGAGATTGAAGCAAATGATTTTACCTATAAGCTTGAAACCAGTCAGAAAACGCTGTATCGTATCTGCCACTTCAGTTGTGGATCTGAGGGGAAATTTGCTGAACTGAGAACGGTTTGGCCTTTCACTTATAGTTCAGATGCTCAAATTATCTTTTCAGCAAATTCATTTCCAGAAAGTATTAATGTCAGAGGTAATTGGCATTGATTTTCATCTCTTCTTTGTTAGTATTTCTTTCTCCGAACATGCTCAAAATAATCAATTAAGTTCTGTGTTTGCTTTGGTATTTCTGTTTGACAATCAATTAACGTCAACCATGAACACTTGCTGTTCCTATCAAAAGATACATGGCAACAAAGTTGTGAAACCACTTGAATCTTTCCTCATTCCATATCATTTCAGCCCTCAATAAAGACGCAGTAAATATAAAAATAATGAGCTATTCCCTCAGCATGGCATGTGAGTGCAAAAAGGCTAAATATCTATTATTTATCAATCTGCTCTGCTGGAGAAGAGAGGCTTTACTTATTTTTATCTAATTACAGGCTTGACACCCCATCATCGGAGGCAGACTACCTATTTTGGAGAGATCTGAACAAAAGCTGAAAATAAGGGTATCACCTTCGGCATTAGGGCAGCCAAGAATTCGACACGTAAAATAATCAATGGACTTTTCTCTTGATTGAGCTGACGAGGTAAATTTTCTCTGATACTTCCATGAGTTCCAAAATAACAAACGTCTACATATCCAAATTAGTTCTCCAATTCTTGACTAGAACATGTTCCGAATTTTGGGCACCTCACAGTGTGGGCATTTTATTTGACTTCTCTCATTGACTTCAAGGCTTTGTAGGTAAACAATAGTGAGGGCTAATAATTAGTAAATAGGGACGTGGATTATGCTAATGTGGTGACAGGGAACCGCTGACAAGGCCTAACGGGAATTTAATTGATTAACAGAAATTTGGATCTACTGTTAATGAATCATCTCATTCTGTTTGTGACTCTTGCTGAGTTCATTTCTGTAATCATCACCTCATTTTATTGTTCAAGAAAGAACTGCAAATGCCGGAAAAATCGAAGGTAAACAAAATTGCTGGAGAAACTCAGCGGGTGAGGCAGCATCAATGGAGTGAAGGAATATCACTGGCAGTGCACGAACAGGGAGAAAACTTCAGCACCGATACAGTGATCAACATGGCGCCGGATGCTGACCAATATCAGTGCCACAGCATCTGACACGCCCAGCTGTTGCAGACCCACGGGCCCTGGTGTTGGGGTTTCTTGGGAGAGCCCCTTCTTCAAACTCAGACTATTCTTCAGAATATTGTTAATCAAGTCTCTATGCAAAACCGCGTCATCTGACAATATAGAAAATGTACCAGAGTCACACTTGACAGGTCCCCTGGTGTGCACCCATCTTAATAAATCGCCTGTTAGTTCAAGTTCAAGTTCAAGTTCAAGACAGTTTATTGTCATGTGGCCCGGACAGGACAATGAAATTCTTGCTTTGCTTCAGCACAACAGAATATTGTAGGCATAAATAAATACAGAGATCAATGTGTCCATATACCATTGAATATATATATATATATATATATATATATATATATACACACACATTAATAAGCATATAAAGTGCAATAGGCTATTAAAGTTCAGATTTTTTTTGAGTTGAGTTTAATAGTCTGATGGCTGTGGGGAAGTAGCTCTTCCTGAACCTGGATGTTGCAGATTTCAGGCTCCTGTACTTTCTACCTGAAGGCAGCGGAGAGATGAGTGTGTGGCCAGGATGGTGTGGGTCCTTGATGATGCTGCCAGCCTTTTGGAGGCAGCGACTGTGGTAGATCCCCTTGATGGTAGGGAGGTCAGAGCCGATGATGGGCTGGGCAGTGTTTACAACTTTATGCAGTCTTTTTCGCTCCAGCGCACACAAGTTGCTGAACCAAGCCACGATGCAACCATTCAGCATGTTCTCTACTGTACACCTGTAGAAGTTCAAGAGAGTCCTCCTCGACATACCGACTCTCCATAATCTGCTCAGGAAGTAAAGGCACTGATGTGCTTTCTTTATAATTGCATCTGTGTTCTGGGACCAGGAGAGATCTTTGGAAATATGCACACCCAGGAATTTGAAGCTCTTGACCATTTCCACCATCGACCCCTTGATATAAACAGGACTGTGGGTCCCCATCCTCCCCCTTCCAAAGTCCACAATCAGTTCCTTGGTTTTGCTGGTGTTGAGAGCCAGGCTATTGTGATGGCACCATTTGGTCAGTCGGTCGATCTCACTTCTATACTCTGACTCGTCTCCATCAGTGATACGTCCCACAACAGTGGTGTCGTTGGCGAACTTGATGATGGAGTTCGCACTATGGCCGGCTACGCAGTCATGAGTATAGAGTGAGTACAGCAGGGGGCTGAGCACGCAGCCTTGAGTTGCTCCCGTGCTGATTGTTATCGAGGCTGACATATTTCCACCAATACGAACAGACTGTGGTCTGTGAATGAGGAAGTCAAGAATCCAATTGCAGAGGGATGCGCAGAGACCCAGTTCTGAGAGCTTGGTAACCAGCTTGGAGAGGATGATTGTATTAAATGCTGTAGTCAATGAATAACAGCCTGACATATGAGTTTTTATTGTCCAAGTGGTCCAGAGCGGAGTGGAGAGCCAACGAGATTGCACCCACCATTGATCTGTTATGGCGGTAAGCGAACTGCAGTGGGTCCAGGATTTTGTTGAGGTATGAGTTGATTTGCGCCATAATCAGCCTCTCAAAGCACTTCATCACCACAGGCGTTAGTGCCACTGGTCGATAGTCATTGAGGCATGTCACCTTGCTCTTCTTAGACACCGGTATAATTGATGCCCTTTTAAAGCAGGTGGGAACCTCAGACCTCAGAAGTGAGAGGTTGAAAATGTCCGTAAAACCTCCAGCCAGTTGGTCCGCACAGGTTTTCAGAACATCATCGTTACTTCAGACTTCAACTCAGCGTGGCCTTTTCCATTTGCACCAACAAAAGGACTTTGCCTCATAAATTGGAGAAAATGTCAGCTGATGACCACAAAGTGAGGACATTTCAGACACGATAACAAATTAGATTTCCTCCTAGTTGAGGACTAATGGTACTGTAGATTAATTCAAATCAGCTCGAGCGCATACAGGTAAACATTGAGTGAACATGAAGTGCTTCCTGGGAATCACTTCCTGGAGACCATCTGAAGCCAAGTCCACTCCCGACCCATTCAGAAAGATGGAGCATATAGAAATATATACCCATACAGGGCAGATTCAGAGAAAAGAAGAACAAGGAAACAAAATCCGAAGGGTCAACATTTTTTTCTTTAATTAGCCAAGAATTTATGAGATGCAGAAATGGTCCCAGTAATTTAGTTTTTTTTTCTATAGGCCACAGAAGTTGACCAATTTTGCATTAGGAGTTATCATATGATTTCAAGAATAATAGTGTTGTTCAGTTCAAACCCCAACGTTGCACAATGTCTACTTTCAGTTTAATACACCAATGAAACACCTTTTCTAACATATCAAGGATACTGTTGAAGTTGAGAGATAAAGGTAATGCTCCAATTCATGTTAGTCTGGTTTTTACCATCACTACTGGCTCAATGGTCCAATCAATGGTTTAATGGCTGTTTATTATCACATGTACCAAGGTACAGTAAAAATCTTTTTATGCTCTGCTTAGTAAAATTATTGCCATACATAAGTACAATTCCCAATTAAGTACCGAATCTACAGAAACAACCCCCTGAGCCCATATGCAAGTTGCCAGGTTATAAGATCTTCTTTTCCATCTTTCTTATGCCCCTGTCCCACTTAGGAAACTCTGCAGACTTTGCGCCCCACCCAAGGTTTCCGTGTGGTTCCCTAAGGTTTTTGTCAGTCTCCCTAATGGTCAAAAGTGGTTTCCGCTTCTTCTATGTTCCGGCGATTGTTTTAAAAAATTCAAAACCGGCCGCGACTAAAAATAGGTTGCCGTTTTAAAAATCGGTAATTTTTTGGTCGGAACCGGTTGCGATGCTAGTTGAAGGTGGTTGCCAGAGGTTGCAGGTAGTGGAAGGTAAGATCTCCCTGGTGGAATAAAACTGGGTGAACCTCCGTAACACTTTTTACTGAACTGTATGCAAAAAAGAATTTCATTGTACCATGGTACATGTGACAATAAAGTATAAATTGAATTCAAATTCTCAATAAAAACTCACACTCTCTGGATTACTGGTCCAATATAATCACAATATGACTATTCAACATTTTAGCTTGATCGAGCATTTGACAGCACTGGGTCTGTGCTCGCTGAACTTTACAAGGATGAGAGGTGACCTCATTGAAATTTACCGAATAGTGAAAGGCCTGGTTAGAGTGGATGTGCAGAGGATGTTTCCACAAGTGGGAGAGTCTAGGACCAGAGGTCATAGCCTCAGATTTAAAAGACGTTCCTTTGTGAAGGGGATGCGGAGGAATTTATTTAGTCAAAGGGTCGTGAATCTGTGGAATTCATTCCCACAGAAGGCTGCAGAGGCCAAGTCAATGGATATTTTTAAGGCTGAGATAGATGGATTCTTGATTAATACGGGTGCAGGGGTTATGGGGAGAAGGCAGTATAATGGGGTTAGGTGGGAGAAATAGATCAGCCATCATTGAATGGCAGAGTAGTCTCAATGGGCCGAATGGCCTAATTCTGCTCCTATCACTTATGACCTTATGACCTTATCCCTCATTTTGACTACCTTTTGGAAAAGCTAAATGTTGGTGAAGTATTTAATCATTCTCTTCACACCACCCACACACACAGACAATCATGTTGAAGGAGTTGTTTTTGCCGCTGTAATGCTATCTGGGAGGATCAAATTGTATGATTAAGGTGTTCACGGTTTTATTTACTCACGGCTCAGAGTTTTTGAATCAGGCCACTGACCTGTAATCCATGCGGAAACATCCATTAGCCTTTGCAAAATCACAGCCGTGCAAACATTTTAACGTCAAGCTACCATTTGCTCAAAAATATTTTCATGATGTATGTAGTTCTGGAACCAGAAGCACAGAGGAAGATTGCAATGTATTATGTTTGCAAGGGCTCTGAGATTTCAGAAAATCCAAGTAATTACCTTAATTGAGTAGATTTAAGAGGTTGAGGCACTGAACAAAATCACAGCGCGTGATTGATTTACTTACAACATTCATTGGGGATGGTGGATTAAGGACCAATATGAATCAGAAAGTGGTAATATACAAGGGGCAGCTTTCTGTGTAAGCTCTAATGCTGAAAATCTAACAACCCACCACATAAATGGCTGCTCCCTGCCACTGCCTCGGATGAAGAGTTTAAGAAGAGTCGAGGGGGGAAGTAAAGCGACAAGTGTAGCATCTCTTGCGGTTGCAAGGGAAAGTTCCCGGGGAGGGGGTGGTGCAGGAGGGAAAGGAGTTACGGAGGGAGCGGTCTTTGCGGAAAGCAGACGGGGGGCGATGGGAAGATGTGGCGAGAGGTGGGGTCACGTTGGAGGTGGCGAAACTGATGGAGGACTATTTGTTGTATGTGACGGCTAGTGGGGTGAAAGGTGAGGACAAGGGGGACTCTCTGCCCTTGTTAAGAGTGGGGGGATGGGGAGAGAGAGCAGTGTTACGGGGTATTGAAGAGACCCTGGTGAGAGCCTCATCTATGGTGGGGGAGGGGAAACCCCGTTCCCTGAAGAATGAGGACAGTTCCGATGCCCTGGTGTGGAACACCTCATCCTGGGAGCAGATGTGAGTCGAGGGGGGGGGTAAAGCGACAAGTGTAGCATCTCTCCCCCAGCCCTCGGGCTCCTCCTCTTCCTTTCTCCTTTCTTTCTCTTCCCCCCCCCCCCCCCCCCCCCCCCCCATCATCAATCTTAAGAAGGGTTTTGGCCTGAAACGTTGCCTATTTCCTTCGCTCCATAGATGCTGCTGCACCCGCTGAGTTTCTCCAGCACTTTTGTCTACCTCAGATGAAGAGTATTAGCCTGACTACACTCCACTTCCCAACCAACTTACAAGACCACCAAAGCTCAATGAGGCCCAGGCTTGGTAGGTTAAAAGATCACCATATATAGCCCCAGGCATGAAGGTGAGTGTAGTGAAATCTGAGAGAAGTTGATGTAAATGTGGGCAGAATAAAACAGGGGAGGGAGTGTAAATGGGTGCCCGATGGCTGGAGATGACTCAATAGCCTCAAGGGCCTCTTTGCAAGCTGTGCTACTTCATGGGTTGATACATCATGTCACACATCTGAGTTTGAAGATTTGTAGTGTCATAGTGTTAAATAGAGCAGAAACAGACCCTTCAGCCTGGCTGAAGAATGCCAAGTAAGATGTCTATATGAGCTGGTCTCATTTACCTGGATTTGGGCAATATTCTTCCAAATTCTCTTTATCCAAGAGTCAAGAATGTTTTACTGGCATATGTCCCAGATAGGACAATGAAATTCTTGCTTGCCGTATCACAACATAATATGTAAACATGGTACGTAACGGGAGATCTGTCCGGATGCCTTTTCAATGTTGTTATTATTCCCGCCTCTATCACTCCTTCGAGCAGCTTATTCCACACACTCCCGACCTGTGTGCGAAAAAGATGCCTCTCAGTTTCCCTTTAAAGGATGGCCACAGTGGCATAGTTGGTACCTCACGACACCAGAGACACAGGTTAATCTTGATCTGTGGGGAGTTTGCACATTTTTCCTGTGATTGCCTGGGTTTCCACTAAACCTCAGGATTCTTCTCACATCCCCAAGATGCACGGGTTTGTAGGGTTAATTGGCCTCTGTAAAATGGTCCCGAGGCACTTGGGGAGAGTGGATGTGAAATTGGGATAACATGGAACTATTGTTTATGGATGATCGATGGACTCAGTGGGCAGAAGGGCCCGGTTCCACGCTGTTCCTCTAAAACTAAACTTAATCTTTCCCCTCTCACCTCAAATCTATGCCTTCTGGTTGAAAGCCTTTACATTGAATAGTAGAAGATGGATTAGCATCCTACGCTGATCCTCAGGTTCCTTTTATTGACCACCTGGCCTCTTACATCCTGAGGTGTTTACATACGAGCAACAACCATTAACAACAACAAAGGGTGGCATGGTGGCACAGCGGCAGAATTGCTGCCTCACAGCGCCAGAGTTCCGGGTTCGATTGTGACCAGGGTTGCTGTCTGTACGGAGTTTCTACAATCTCCCCATACCTGTGTGGGTTTTCTCCAGGTGCTACGGTTTTCACCCACATCCCAAAGATGTACAGGTTTGCAGGCTAATTGGCTTCTGTAAATTGTAAATTGTCCCTAGTATGTAAGATAGTGTTAGTGTATGGGGATGGCTGGTCGTTGTGGACTCGGCGGGCCAAAGGGCCTGTTCCCGTGTTGTATCTCTAAACTAAACTAGTAACAACCCACTAACAACAGTGAGCAACCACTGGTGAGGTACGTTCAAAATTGCAGAAACCGAACACCCAACTCAACACAATTCTGCTGAAAATGTTCTCAAAATGTTTACACAGATTATGACCAATATGGTAAGCAGCAAGCTTGCTAGATAGTCATTGTAGAGTGTTTGCAGTGAGATTACACACGTTCGCCAGGAGAATCTGAGAGTTCAGGGAAACTGTGTGCCCTGGCTTAAAATTTCCAAAATACATCAAACTTAATGTTGAAAATCAGTTGGAGGTACAATGACCTGTAGCTTCTGGAATCTTTAGAACAAACTAACTGCTGGAGGTACTCAACAGTCAGGCGCAGCGTCTGTAGAGGGAATGAGCAGAAGATGTTTAGGGGTCCTTCTTTGGACTGTTGGAGAGGAGCAAGTTGGAAAAGAGAGGTGGGGTGGGACAAAGTCTGGCGAGTGATGGGTGGATACTAGTGCAAGGAATTGATTGGCAGATGGGTGGAGTTAGTGACAAAGGCTAGATGACAAAGGACATCAAAGGTTGTCAATACCTCCATAGCAAAGATTGTTATCAAAATAGCAGCAGGTTCTTAATCGGTTAATGGAGTTTAATACAGTTAAGCGCAAAAGTTTTGCATTTTGAGAAGTCTAACCAGGGCAGGACCTATACAGTTAATGGCAGAGGGATCTAGAAGTACAGGTACATAGTTCCATGAAAGTGGAATCACAAGTAGATGGAGTGGCCAGAATGCTTTTGGCACATTGACCTTCATCAGTCAGAGCATTGAGTATCTGTTGGGAGTTTATGTTACAGTTGCACAAGACATTGGTGAGGCCACTGTTCGAGTATTGTGAGCAGATTTGTTCACCCTATTATCGGAAAGAGGTTGTTAAGCTGGACAGGGTGCAGATAAGATTTACGAAGATGTTGCCAGGCTTGAAGGTCTGATCTATAGGGAGAGGTTTAGCAGGCTAGGACGTATTCCTGGGAGTGCAGGAGGATGAGGAGCAATCTTATAGAGGTTTATAAGGTCATGAGGGGATTGGATAGGATAAATGCAGAAAGTTTTGGGGAGTTGGGGAAACAAGAACCGGAGGAAATATGTGATGGGGGAAGATTTAATAGGAAACTGAGGGGCACATTTTTTTACAGAAAGGGTGGTGGGTGGGTATGAAATGAGCTTCCGGAGAAGGTAGTTGAGGCAGGTACTATCACAACAATTAAAAAACATTTAGATAGGAACATGGATCGGATAGATTGAGAAGGATATGGCCAAACAAGGACAGGTGGGACGAGTGTAGATTAGGCATGTTGGATAGCGTGGACGCTGGGCCGAATGGCCTGTTTCCACTGTATGACTATCACTCTATGATTCTATGTAGTGATCACCATTTCATAAGTTTTAAGATTGTTTTGAATAGGGACAGCTCTGGATTTTGTGGGAAGGTACTAGATTGGAGCAAGTCAGATTACAATGTCATTAGGCAGGAGCTAAGTAGGGAGCAAATTTGGGCCCCATATCTGAGGACGATGTGCTGACTGGAGAGGGTCCTGAGGAGGTTTACAAGAATGATCGCAGGAATGAATGGGTTAGCATATGATGAACATTTGACAGCATTGGGCCTCTACTGGCTAGAGTTTAGAAGGTTGAGGGGGGACTTCATTGAAACTTATAGAATAATGAAAGGCATAGAGTGGATTTGAAAAGGATGTTTCCACTGGTGGGAGAGTCAAGGACCAGAGGTCATAGCCTCAGAATTAAAGGGCGCTCTTTTAGAATTGGAGGTGAGGAGGAACTTCTTTAGTCAGAGGGTCATTTATCTCTGGAACTCATTGCTACAGAGGGTGGTGGAGGCCAAGTGGATGGATATTTTTAAGGCAGAGATAGACAAGTCCTTGATTAGTATGGGTGTCAAGGGTTATGGGGAGAAGGCAGGAAAATTGGATCTGCCATTATTGAATGGGGGAGTAGACACAATGAGCCGAATGGCCTAATTCTACTATAACGTGAACTTGAGTAACTTCACAGATGACATGTGGGACTTGTTTAAAGGCCAGCTGATCAAACTACAGGATCAGCATGTTCCAGTAGTTAGGAGGGATGAGGGGAACTGTGGATGACCAAGGAGATTGGAAACTTGATCATGAAGAAAAGGCAAACATATGTATGGTAGGTAGCATCAGATGGAGCTAATTAGGGACATGAAGTGAGTAGGAAAGAACTCGTGAGTGAAGAGAAGGGCCAAAAAGGTGCCATGAAATGGCTTTGGGGAGTTGGATTAAGGAAAATCCCCAGGCTTTTAATATGTACGTAAAAAAAGCAGGTAACCAGGGAGAAGATAGGACCCCTCAAGGATAAAGAAGAGAATCTATGCTTGGAGTTGGAGGATGTGGGTGAGGGACTAAATAAGCACATTGCATCTGAATTCACCGAGGGGAAGGACTTGGGAAGGGCAGTGAGATTAGTGCTGAGAAAACAAATATGCAAAGGCAGTTTGGCATTGAGAGGAAATGGTTCTGAAGCTCTTGAACTTTCAGTTTAGTTTATTGTCACTTGAACCAATGTACATTGAAAAGCTTTTGTTGCGTGCTAACCAGTCAGCGGAAAGACAAAACATGATTACAGTCGAGCCATTTGCAGTGTTTAGATGCATGATAAGGGAGGGCCCCAGGATCTTATAGGATCTGTCCATCGTTATTCAGTGAGGCAAGAGAGGAAATTGTGGGGGCCTTGACAAGGATCTTTGAGAGTCCGAAGAAGGGTCTCAACCCAAAACGTCACCCATTCCTTCTCTCCAGAGATGCTGCCTGTCCCGCTGAGTTACTCCAACTTTTTGTGTCTATCTTCAGTTTAAACCAGCATCTGCATTTCCTTCCTACACAAAAATCTTTGTTTCTTCCCTTACCACCAGCAAGGTCCCGGAGGAGTGGAGAGTGGTCATTGTTTAAGAAGGAAAATGGCCCCATAGCTGAAGTGTCCACATCGCGGGGCTGGAAACTGAAGGTTTCCTGAGCTAATTCTGCTACCGCCATCATCTGTTGTGACAAGTGATGCCTTCCACTGATTGTCGGTGGAAGCTTGCATCAAGAAGGAGGAGGAGAAAGGAGGAGGAAGAGGAGGGAGGAGGAGGAGGAGGAGGAGGAGGAGGAGGAGGAGGAGGAGGAGGAGGAGGAGGAGGAGGAGGAGGAGGAGGAGGAGGAGGAGGAGAGGAGAAGAAGAAGAAGAAAGAAGAAGGAAGAAAGAAGAAGGAAGAAGGAAGAAGGAGAAGAAAAAGAGGAGGAAAAGGAGAAAAGAAAAAAGGAAGGAGGAAGAGGAGAAGAAGAAGAGGAAGAAGAAGAAGAAGAAGAAGAAGAAGAAGAAAGAAAGAAGAAGAAGAAGAGAGAAAGAAGAAGAAGGAAGAGGAAGAGAAGGAGGAGAAGGGAGGAGAGGAGAGGAGGAGGGAGAAGAAGAAGGAAAGAGAAAAAGAAAGAAGGAAGAAAAAGAAGAAGAAGAAAGAAGAAGAAGAAGAATAAGAAGAAGAAGGAGGAAGAGGAGAAGGAGGAGAAGGAAGAAGGAAAAGAAGAGAAAAAAGAAGAGAAGAACAAGAAGAGGAAGGAAAAGGAAGGAAGGAAGGAGGAGGAGGAAGAGGAAAGAAGAGAAGGAGAAGAGGAAAGAAGAAGAAGGAGAAGGAGAAAGAAGAAAGAAGAGAAGAAGAGAAAGAAAAGAAGAAAAAGAAGAAGAAAAAGAAGAAGAAAAAGAAGAAGAAAAAGAAGAAGAAAAAGTAGAAGAAAAAGAAGAAGAAAAAGAAGAAGAAAAAGAAGAAGAAGAAAAAGAAGAAGAAAAAGAAGAAGAAAAAGGAGAAGAAAAAGAAGAAGAAAAAGAAGAAGAAAAAGAAAAAGAAAAAGAAAAAGAAAAAGAAAAAGAAAAAGAAAAAGAAAAAGAAAATAAAAAAAAGCAGATAGAATCCAGAGACCTATGGGCCAGGTCACCTCTCATCAGTGGTGGGGAAACTATTGGAGAAAATTCTTCCAGATAGGATTCACAAATGGAAGAGAATGGACTAATCGAGTATAGCCAGCATGGTTTTGTATGCAGCAGGTTGTGTCTTATGAACTGGATTGTTTCTGAGGAGGTGACGAAGGAAGTTGATGAAGATAGTGCAGTGGAGATGGTAGACATCGATTTTAAGAAGACTTGTGATAAAGTCCTTCGTTGTAGGCTGACCCTGTCGCGGAGACTTGGTAGTACGGATTCATAATTGGCTTATTCATAGAAGACAGAGGGTTGTGGTGAAAGGAAGAGATGGTGCTGGAGGACTGTGGGCTGTGGAGTTCCGCAGGGATCTGTGCTGGGACCTCTGCTGTTTGTGATATATATAGACGACTTGTACGTAAATGTAGATGGGTTGGTGAGCAGGTTCCTGACGACACCAAAATTGGAGGAGTTGCAGACTGTGAGGAAGGCTGTCAGAAGATACAGCGGGATATACTGTAGCTCAGCACCAGGAATGGGCGGAGAAATAGCAGATGGAGTTTAACCCGAGGAAGTGTGAGGAAGTAGGGGTTTTGCCCCGAAATGTCACCCATTCCTTCTCTCCAGAGATGCTGCCTGTCCCGCTGAGTTGCTCCAGCATGTTGTGTTTCTCTTTGGTTTAAACCAGCATCTGCAGTTCCTCCCTTAACAAGTGTGAGGTGTTGAATTTTAGGAGCTTGAATATATGGGGAAAATACACAGTTAATGGCAAGACTCTTAACAGCATTGATGTGCGGAGGGATCTGGGTCCAAGTACATAGCTCACTGAAGGTGGCAGCACAAGTAGATAGGCTGGGAGACCCAGTCAATCTAAGGGAAGTTACAATCTCCCACTGATACTGCCCGATTATTTTTAAAGCTATCTACAATCTCCCTGCTCATCTGCTCCTCTCATTCACATAATTGAGGGCTCTGGTGCAGAACATTCAAAGTGATAATTTTCTTCCTATTTCTAAATTCCACCAATTTAGCCTCACAGCATGAACCCCCAAGAATACTCTCTCTGAGCGCTATAGTTATGTCCTTATTGATCAAAATGGCAGACCCCACTCTGCCGCTGTCTCCCCAGCCTCACTTACCTGCCTCTCTATCACTCCTGTAGCACGGGTTAGGGAGGCATGGTGGTGCAGCGGTAGAGCTACTGCCTTACAGCGCCAGAGACCTGGGTTTCATCCTGACTACAGGCGCTTGTCTGTACGGAGTTTGTACGTTCTCCCCATGGAAGGCATCCTGCCTGGTTCCTGTACCAAAGAAGACGCGCCCCAGCTCTTCCAATGACTGCAGACCCCTTCATGAAGTCCCTGGAGAGGCTGGTGCTCACTCACCTGTGACCCCTGGTTAAACCCTAACTGGACCCCCTGCAGTTCGTTTACCAAACAAAGATGGAGGTTGAGGATGCCATCGTCCACCTGCTCCATCATTCTATGCTCACTTTGATAAGCCGGGAAACACTATGAGAGTCGTGTTTTTTTTTACTTCTCCAGTGCTTTTAACAACATCTGGCCTGCACTGCTAGGGAGCAAACTGACGAAGATGCG
This sequence comes from Leucoraja erinaceus, assembly GCF_028641065.1. Lineage (NCBI taxonomy): Eukaryota > Metazoa > Chordata > Chondrichthyes > Rajiformes > Rajidae > Leucoraja > Leucoraja erinaceus. The sequence goes on from NC_073397.1 coordinate 3,408,177, forward strand.
GGTGGATGCTCTGTTAGTGTCCTGGATCACCAGCTGCCTGACTGGACGACCACAGTATGTCAGGCCACAGAACCGTGTCTCGAACATGGTGGTGAGCAACACAGGGGCCACACAGGGGACAGTCCTCTCTCCCTTCCTGTTCACCATCTACACCTCAGACTTCAGATATAACTCGGACTCCTGCCACTTGCAGAGGTGCATCAGATGACTCTGCAACTGTGGTCTGCATCAGTGAGGGGAGGGAAACTGAATACAGAGGTGTAGTCAATGACTTTCTTGAGCGGTGTGGGCTGAATTACCTGCAGCTCAACACCAACACACTGAGCAGTTAGTGATGGAGTTTAGAAGGAGAGGAGCACCCCTATCCCCTGTCCCAATCAAGGGTGTGGATGCACAGTTTACCAAGGAGTGCAGTTTACCAAGGAGTTTACCTTGGAGTGTACCTGGACAGTAAACTGGACTAGTCGAGGGACACTGAGGCCGTGTACAAGAAGGGACAGAGCCGGCTGTACTTTTTGAGAAGACTCCGCTCCTTCAACATCTGCAATAAGAAGCTGCAGATGTTCTACCAATCGGTGGTGTCCAGAGCCTTCTTCTTGGCTGCCGTGTGCTGGGGCAGCAGGGCGAATGCTGCGGACGGCAACAGAACCAACAAGGTCATCAGGAAGACTGAGTCCACTCTGGGGGTGGAGTTGGATCCATTGGAGGTGGTCTTGGAATGGAGGATGCTCCTCAAACTGCGGAGCATCTCGGACAATACAGCTCACCCTCGCCATGATACACTGGTCAACCTGAGGAGCACCTTCAGTAATGGACTGGTTCCGCCAAGATGCAGGACAGAATGCCACAGGAGATCATTTTCCCCTGTGGCTATCAAACTGTACAACTCCTCCCCCTTCTGTCATGGTGTAGACTAGGTCCCCTCCCCCCCTCCCTCCCCAATCTCTGCAAAACCCCAATCCTGTACTTTCCACTCATCCCTTTAATTTCATGTTTCATGTATCTTGTGTTTTATGACTGTCGACAGACCAATTCCTCTCTGGAATAACTAAGGTTCGATCGCATCTTATCGTATCGTGACCTGCATGAGTTTTCTCTGAGATCTTCGGCTTCCTCCCACACTCCAAAGACATACAGCTTTGTAGGTCAATTTGCTTTCTATGAATGTAAAAGTGTCCCTAGTGTGTGAAGGGTAGTGTTGATATGCTTTAGGGGCACCGGGGAGATGGCTGCCCAGCCTGCAGCTGTCTGTTTTTTTCATCTCTTTTTCTATTTTTAGTTAGTTTAGTGTTTTGTTTTGAGGAGTTCTAGCTTTTTTTGTGTGTGGGGGAGGGGGAAACTAATTTTCAGGGTCCTTACCTGGTTGGAGATGCAGCTTTTCTCCAGGCTGCAGCTTCGACCCGTCCCCGCGGCCTACCAGCGGGCCTGGAGCGGCGCCTCCTGAGGGGACCGCCTGGAGCTTCGGCATCGGTGGCGGTACCGGCTCAGCAGCGGCGGCGGCGGCACCGGCTCAGAGGCGGCGGCGGCGGCGGCGGCGGCATCAGCTTAGCAGCGGCGGCGGCACCGGCTCGGCATTGGCGGTGGCGGAGCTGCACTGGAGCACCATTGCGGGGCTGGCGGTGACTTCGCTGAAACTCCGGTAACTGGAGCTGGGTCCGTTGCGGAGCTGCGGGTCTGTGGAGCGGCTGCGGGCGGCGGCGCTGAACTTTCCATCGGGAGCCTGGGATCTCCTGATGAGATCGCCAGTTGAGCTCCATTCGGCGCGGCCCTGTCGGCTCCGGAAGCCACGGTCTCGAGTAAGGAGGCCCGACTATGGGTGGACATGGGGATGGGACTGGACTTTGTGCCTTTCCTCGCAATGGGAACCATTGTGGGGGGATGTTTTGATGTTGAAACTATCTACTACTGTCATGTTGTATTCTTTTTTAATGTGCTGCATGGCAAAAAGAATTTCACTACACCTAAAGATGTATGTGACAAAATAAATTTGAAATTTGAATATGCGGGCATCACGGGTTGGTGCGGATCCGGTGGGCCAAAGGGCCTGTTCCCGCACTGTGTCTCTAAAATCTATATCCTGGAGTATTGACCTGCAAATCCTGCTCTTCCCGCAGCATGCTTCTGTTATGTCATGCCCATGAGCATGTCCTGATTGTATATTTTGGCATCTTGTTTGCAGTGTTTACCCCTAACTACTTATCTGCCTCCTTTCTACTCGAGCACCCTTCCCCTGCCAATCTACCTTCCTGTGTAGCATTAGCAAATCCCCCTCCCAGGAAATTTGTCCCCCTGCTTTTCAAGTGCAACCTGTCTCATGTACAGGTCACCTCTGTCAGAAAAGATTGCAATGATCCAAAATTATGAATCCCCTGCTTCTTGCACTCTTTACATTATATCTCATCCCAGTCTCTCCCACTACCAGGGAGCAGCACCAAGGTACTTGTGGCTGTTACTCTCTCACCTGCAGCATGATCAGTACGATGATACCGAATGGTATAAATATTGACTTCTCTAACTTCAAGTAACCCTCTTCCTCCATTCCTTCATCATCCTAGTTCTCCAACCAATCTGACTGTCCTCCTCATTTAATTTTATCTTTGTATGCCTGGTTGTCACCTTCCCCTCGCTAGCAATAATCTATTCTACATTTTCCATAATCTCCAATCCCTTTGATCTATATTCATACTTTCCCTTTCCTTATCTCTGTGTCTCCCTCTCCCGTGGCTCTCAGTCTGAAGAAGGGTGTTGACCTGAAACGTCGCCTATTCCTTCTCTCCAGAGATGCTGCATGTCCCGCTCAGTTACTCCAGCAGTTTGTGCTTATCTTCGGCATAAACCAGCATCTGCAGTTCTTTCCTACACAGGATGATGGTGGTAATGTATTCTATCTTCCTTAAGTTTTCACTTATGGCACGTGGATGGAAAGTATATCACTTGCAGAAATCTGAAGAGAGATATACAGTGCAATGCACTGCAGTGATGTTGAAGTAGCGAGGGGCGGCAAGGTGGCGCAGCGGTAGAGTTGCTGCCTTACACCGTTTGCAGTGCCGGAGACCCGGGTTCGATCTCGACTACAGGTGCTGTCTGTGTGGAGTTTATACGTTCTCCAAGTGACCATGTGGGTTTTCTCCAAAATCTTCGGTTTTCCTCCACATTCCAAAGACGTATAGGTTTGTAGGTTAATGGCTTGGTATTAATGCAAATTGTCCCTAGTGTGTGTAGGATAATGTTAATGTGTGGGGATCGCTGGTCGGTGAGGACTCGGTGGGCTGAAGGGCCTGTTTCTAATCTAAACTAAACTAAACTAAACATCAAAATCACAGTCAGTTTAACATCAGAACCAGCGCAAATGATGTTAATGCTTCCATGAAGCCAAGGACATGGTCCTCCAAACCTTTCGACGTTTTTTCATATTCAAGTCTTCCCCATTTTCTAAATTGGGATTTCACATTGTTGATGATATAAGAACCCTGATTCCAGGGATCAAATCGTGTCAGTGGAACTGAATTTTGGGAATATTGTAATATGGAACAGTCAGTGTCAGTGGCATCACTCCCATCTTCTCACTTAAAGATTTATTTAATTTGTGAGTGAGGTTATGATTTTTGTGTACTACTACTCAATACTTTTCACCGTGTAAGTTATTTCTAGATTTGATTGCTATGCCAAGCAATTATTGGTCAGGCAAGGACCAAACCTTCCATGTCATCTGCACTATATGAGCTGTTCAGATATTCATGAATGGTGGACTGATATGTTCAATGGCTTTATACAGGGTGTTGTGACTTTGAATGAGTCACACAGAAATTGGTACAAGGTCTTTATTGAGTCTATCTGATATTCTGGAGGAAACTTTGTGAACTCGGTAACTCAGCCGGTCAGGCAACATCACTGGAGAACATGGAGAGGTGACAATTTGACTTGGGACCCTTTATATTTTTAAATAACAGTTTCTACTTCAACATTTTGGATGTGGGAAATGGCTCCAGAAAAATACATATTTACAATAGGACCATATCTCAATTGGCAGGAACACCTTTGCATATTAAAAATCCTTTATTGGGAATCCAAGTAACCTTTGCATTCCCTCTCTTTCCATCCCTCCTCCATCCTAGTCGTACCAGCTTCAAAGTCGTCTTGTTTAGTCTCATTGTCTGTACTCATTCTCACCTAGGCCACAGCTAACAAAGGCCTGTTTCCTTTATCATCGCTACTTTTTTGCATGTCTTTTATTAATTTGTTCTATATCTCTTTACATCGCCATCTCTATCTCTCGTTTCCCTTTCCCCTGACTCTCCGCCTGAAAAATGGTCTCGACCCAAAACGGCACCTATTCCTTTTCTCCAGAGTGCTGACTGACCCGTTGAGTTACTCCAGCTTTTTGTGTCTATCGTTACCCAAAACAACATTATTTTACTCTGCTATAAGAGATGATTTTTTTCTGCAGAATTGCCTTGCATTTGTGCAGTTATCCTTGTTGTAGATTAAATATTGCTCGCGTTTGTATCAACAGAGTGCTATCCCCATAACTCCTGGAATACCTCCCACATCTAACAAACCCTGACACAAAAGTGAGTATGGGTGTCAGGGGTTATGAGGAGAAAGCAGAAGAATGGGGTTGAGAGGGAAAGATAGATCAGACAAGAGTGAATAGCAAAGTAGACAGAGTCATAGAGTGATACAGCATGGAAACAGGCTCTTTGGCCCAACTTGCCCACAATGGCCAATGTGTCCCAGCTACACTAGTCCCATCTGTCTGCGTTTGGTCCCGATCCCTCTAAACCAGTCCTATCCATGTACCTGTCCAACTGTTTCTTAAACGTTGGGATAGTCCCTGCCTCAACTACCTCCTCTGGCTGCTCAGTCCAAACACCCACCACCCTTTGTGTGAAAAAGTTACCCCTCAGATTTTCTATCAAATCTTTTCTCCTTCACTGAATACTACCGAATGGTCCTCCACCAACTCAGAGGGCAGGTGCAACTTCCAATGCTGTGATGGGCCGAATTACCTAATTGTGCTCCTATAACCTATGAGCTTATGAATAGAAATCCCCATTTATCATCACTGGATCAGCTGTGTCTGATCATTCAGAAAAAAATAGTTTATGTTTATAGAGTTCCCCAATTTTTGTCTTAATGCTGGGAAGCCAATAAACTAGAAAAAACAACGCAACAAATGCTTTGCCAGAGGCTCCCAGGTGCCTTTGCCATGGATGATAAGTGGTCCTTTTGTGTTTGGTCTCTATAGCAACGGAGAAGGATAAAGCCAAACAGGTCAATGATGGAGTGGCATTCGAGCTTCATGTTGCATGTCATTTTGACTCGTCTTTCCAATCTGTCTTGTCCTCAGCCTTCTACATTAGTACTGAGAGACCAAACGCAAATTGAAAGAACAGATCATTTGGACTTGTGTAGCTTATAACCCCGTGATGTCAACATTGAGTTTAGTTTAGTTTAAAGATACAGCATTGAAGCAGGCCCTTCGGCCCACCGAGCCCTTCGTCCCACCGAGTCCGTAACCATCAGCAATCCCACACATTAACGCTACCCAACACACACTGGGGACAATTTTTAAATATTTATACCAAGCCAATTCACCTACAAACCTGTACGTCTTTGGAGTGTGGAAGGAAACCAAAGATCTCAGAGAAACTCCACGCAGGTCATGGGAAGAACGTGCAAACTCCATACGGACAAGCACCCATAGTCAGAATCAAACCCAGGTCTCTGATGCTGTAAAGCAGTACCCCTACTGCTCTACTGTTACACCACCATGCCACCCTAAATAATATGGCAGTAAAGAGTTGATGCAGTGACTTGACCCAAAATATCCATTTACAACTTTCGACACCACACCTTATGGTTTTAACACAATTAATCCATCCAGTTTGCATTATTATTGTTTGATTTTTATGTGTATGTATGTATACAGTATGTGTATATATATATATATATATATATATATGTATATAGACACACAAACACTTATATATACACATACATGCACACACACATATACACATATATACACATACATACATATACAGTACATACTTATACATATACATATACATATGCCTATACATATAAATATTGTATGAGGGAATTTTGTACTTTACCCGTGTATATCTAGCTTTACTCGACGGGCACAGACAACAGCTCATAGATCAGTGGTGAGTCTATCGAACAAGTCGGTTTATTAAAGGCCTTAGCAATGTACATGGGGAAACAGTGTGAGCAAGCTCAAACTGCTTCAACAACCCAAAGTAACTACACTTTTTATACCCTCATGACACAACGGTTACTTGTGGAGTTGAAATAAACCATCATTAATCAATGTCTCTGTCACCTTTCATCTCCAGAATTAACTTTAATGTAATGTTTCTTGTTGTTTTGAAAATCGTCCCATAGATCTAACATGCGGATACCATAAATATCAAGATTCTACTCGCCAAATGGGGTCCCCTCGTTAAAGAGGTCGTACGTTAACCTTTGGGAAACTTGCCTGCTAAACACAGTGACAAAGAGCAGCTGTAATCGCAACATTGCAACAGATAAGAACCTGTACAGAACGACGAACGATTACCTTCCCCCCCCCCTATAGATAAGAAAGCCTGCTTCTCAGCAGAATGTTTCAGCTTTAGATATTTTAACTACATACAACCTTGGCCATTTTCCCCATTATGCTCCCCAGTGTGTAAGCTCCAGGGTTAACCAAACTATAACCTACACGTCTTCCTTATAATTCTCAAATGTCCCGACTGTGTATACTGTACACTGAACTTTTTTTTTCTTGTTTATTACATTGTTTCCAGTGTCAAGTCAAGTCAAAATAATTTATTGTCATGTGTCCCAGATAGGACAATGAAATTCTGCTTGCTGCAGCACAACAGAATATAGTAAGCATAAATACAGAACAGTTCAGTGTGTCTATATAGCATAGACCATATATACCAGGTTTACATATTCTGTTGTGCTGCTGCAAGCAAGAATTTCATTGTTCTATCTGGGACCAATGACAATAAAACACTCTTGACTTGACGGTTACACAAAAAAGCTGGAGAAACTCAGCGGGTGCAGCAGCATCTATGGAGCGAAGGAAATAGGCAACGTTTCGGCCCGAAATGTTGCCTATTTCCTTCGCTCCATAGATGCTGCTGCACCCGCTGAGTTTCTCCAGCTTTTTTGTGTAACCTTCGATTCTCCAGCATCTGCAGTTCCCTCTTAAACACTCGTGACTTGACTCCTGCACTAAACAGAACCCTTCAAAACAATTAGCAATGGAAATGATATGTTCATCAAATCTGAGCTCCTCTGTAGTAAAAGGCTTAGTCTCAAAGCCCTTATCAGTACGCCCAGAGGCAATTTAATCCCCATGGACAAGGGACATTTGTTAACTCAGCAACGTGTCTTCATGCATTTGAAATTTGCTAAATTTGGAGCTTTTGAAAATCTCTGAATAATTCATAGATTCATAGAGAGACACAACACAGAAACAGGCCCTTTGGCCCATCGAGTCGGTACTGGCCATCAATTACCCTTTTACATTAATCCTACACTATCCCATTATTGTACTTCTCCTCCTCCCTCCACACCCCCTTTTACTTTCAGATTCTATCTCTTGTCTGCACATTGGGGGCAATTTACTCTGGCCTATTAGCCTACAAGCTCACATGTTTTGGGAATTTTCCCAGAGAAAACCAAAATGGTCATAGAGTGGCATAGATGAGGTAGAAGATAGAAGCGCAGGCAAGCACCGAGAAAATACAATTATTATCAGGCCTGAGTCCTGTGCTTACCAAGAGTGTGAAACAGTCATTTTCACAGTAACCCCACATCCCATTTGTGTTCATTCAGTTGCAACAGTTGGACACCAGCATGAGTGTAAAGGCAACCAAAAGGAAATAAGTGCAGATAATAGCAGCTCATCAATATCACAATGGTAATCACAGTGTGGGTAATCTGCACAATACCGAAGTGAATGATAATGATAAGAAAAGTGATTTTACAGTATTTATGCCTTATGGAGTAACAGACAAATAATAAGAATGATTTCAAGACCACTACAGGTGCACAACCTTTTATCCGAAAGCCTTGGGACCAGACACTTTTCGTAATTCGGAATTTTTCGGCTTTCGGATTGGAAGATTTTTAGCGTAGATTTTAACGGCTGGCGCAGTGGTAGAGTGCTCGGCTCATATCCGCAAGGTCGCGAAATTGCGCCTCGATCCCGACAGTTACTCGATCGCGAGTTTGAGTCTTCAATGTAGTTTTTTCTTGCAGAATAGGAGAGAATAGGGAGGGTTAGGCTGGGATCATTCTCTGCGAGATGATCTTAGTGCGGGAGACAAGTGTAGGAGAGGTGTACTGACTGTGTGGGCAGAACTTTGGAAGTGATTGCCCACCATTCTCAAAAACCGCAGTGATAAAATGGACTTCAGCTCCGGGAGAAAACGCAGACAAGGAAGTACTCCGGAGCTGTCAGTCCGAAAACTCGGACAACAGCCAAGGACCGACGCTACATGGGTCTGGGGCTGCGGAACAGGTAAGAAATTTCCTTACCTTTTCTTCTTGTTTCCAGGAAGACTGCCGAGCTGCCGCTGAACAGCAGCAGGCAGCCAGCAACGGAAGTCGGCACCACTGTCTCCCATAACGGGAGCGAGTGCCAACTTCACCCCATACGGGGTGGGGGGAAAAAACGGAGCCAATAACCTACACAACAGTAGGTTGTATTAGTGCTCTGCCCCCTTTTTAAAAAATTAGCGGACAATATGAGATTGCGCTCCTGCCATGGCTAAGCCAGGTGGAGTAAGCGCAACAGGGGACAACAGCTGCGACCGGAGTCGGCTCCCGTAATAGGAATAGCTGTGCCCAACTTTCGCTCCCGACTCGCTCCCGCAACGGGCGGAGAGGGAGCAAAATACAAAAACTGTTTCCCCACACTGCGTCTGTACAGGAGGGGAAGCTGGACAAAGGACTGTCCATAGTGCTGCTAGTAAAGCTGGCTGGGGGAGACAGAGGCAGCCGGCAGTAGCAGCCGCCAAAGGCACGTTTAACTCCCGTTATAAGGAGAGCAGTGCTGACCTGGTCCCGCACCAGCCAGAACACCAGGGCCGGGCGGGAGACCATTCAACTAGAGCCGTTACTTTGACCAGTCAATAACGGCAGCAGATGGGTGGAACGACGCTCACCCCTAGCAACAACTTGGTCCTGCAGGTAAGAGCTGCGAATTTTTTGTTGCATTTCTATGGTGATTGCAGGTGCAGAAACAACGGGCTGTGACAAAGCTGGTGGGCTAGATGGAATCAGCTGTGCCAGATGTCCTCCACACCGGCCATATCCACTCCACGGAAGGAAGGACAAAGCTGGAGAAGGAGGACCGTGGAGCAGCGGGCAGCCAGCAGCAGCCAGCGGCACTTGGATCACCCGTAGTGGGATCAGCTGTGCCCGATGTCGGCCCCGCACCGGCCAGATCCATGCGGCCGAGCGGTAAGGCTAGACACAAAACAAACAAGGTCGTGGACTCAGAGGGGTCCGACTTTGCATAACCGCCGGCGGCCAGCGCCCGAGAGCGCTGGTGCGGGAAGAAACGGTGTATGGAGCCTTGCTCCAATGTGATAAAACCACAGCAGTACCTCTTTGAGGGCTGCACAATGCTTCTACCCCATCAGAGGGGAGCACTGTGGGAAGTTCTGGGCTGACCTGGAAGAGGGGTCCGCAGAACAAAAGACAAGTGGGCAGGAGGCAAGCCCCACATGGGTACCCCGTGCGGGACCCCTAGAGATCTCTAACTCTAAAAAATAGTAGGCAGGACCCTGATGGGCCAGAGCCTGGTAATACAGCATCCCATGATCCTAACACAGCAGGGACTCTGCTGGACATGGTGGCTGATTACTTTAACCAAGTCAAACAGGGGTAGACTTGGATCCAGGATGGCAATAGTATTACTATATGTCTGGCCACAAACTCCAAGAAGAAATATTTACAGAGACTGGCCAGACATCTGCCACCTGGCAACGGTGAGGCATTACAGGTGCCCAGTGTAAACCAATGCATTTGGCAGCATATGGGGAGGAACATCAGGAACCAGGACCTCAAGATCCAGAAAACCTTAAAGGGATTGACGGAAGGGATCACAGCATACACCCGCACCCTGGACTAAACAGAGGTAACCAAAGACCATCAAGACGCACTAGCTCTGTTTTAGTAATATGCAATATGAGCTGAACTACATGTGGAAGGCTGCCATTCAGCCAGCACTGGACCCCTAAAATGCTACCATTTGCAAACAAAGAACCGTGGGTGGTCGAAGCCAAGACACTGGGGCTCATCAAGGCTAGCGCAAGGGCCTATGTTGGAGCACGATACCAGCCACATGCAAGGCCATAAAAATGTGGCTCATACCAGTGGCAGTGCCAGAAATCAATATAACCCGCAGTAGCCTTTTTAGGGTATGGCCAGGGACGGCCACCCTGGAAGATGCGGAAGCCTCAACCTCCCACACAACCCGAACAAGAGATATCAAACCAGAACCCCCTTTTCAAAAAACCAAGGAAATAACACAACCACCAGTAACCATGGAGGTAGGTGGGTGTGGTTCTTCTGTTAAAAAGGGACCCACGATGGTGGGGGAGGGGAGGTTGCAACACTACGGTTGTGTATGGTATATAATCACTACAGATTCATATAATCTCAGCAGTATTCAGGGTTATCTGATAGAATTTACTCATCCCAATAACCCCAGTACAACATACACCAGAATGGCATTTTGTCCTTACATAAACCAAACAATCTAAAGCCCACATGGTGCTACAAAAATTGTACATAAAAGGAGTGATTGAGCATACTTTTCATGGAACATTAGAATTTGTATCAAACATATTTATTAAAAATAATATAGATGGGGGTTGCAGGATTATCATTGACCTTTCAACCCTAAACACATTCGTTCAAGATGTTCATTTTAAGATGGATACTCTTATTACTGATAAAGACTTGGTGTCAGCTGGGTTTTTCTATATGGCAGGCATTGACTCAAAAGAGGGGGAACTTTGGCAATATAGAGCTTACCAAAGGGGCAAACATCAGCCCCAATATTATTTACTAAAATTCTAAAACCAGCTTGGCATTGTTATGTAAACAAAGCCATAGGGTGATGTATTTCCCCCGTTCTGCCCCATCAATGGGGTACTAGGGAAAAAATTCAACTAGACTCGGCATCTGGGATTCTCATAGTACCCGACTGGCCTACTCAATCATGGTATTCGGTCATACAGGGGATGGTGTTAGAACCATGTTCCCTCATGAACATAGCCAAATTTATTAATTCATCCAGTGACTGGGGGCAGTCATCCATGCCATAAGACTATGGATTTGTTGATTTGTAGAGTCTGAAAGACCCACTACACGGCATGGGGCTGTCAGACAGGACGATGAATCTCATCTCATCTGCACTAAGACTGTCAACACGGAAGCAGTACCTTGGACACATCAAGAAATGGGGCATATACTGCTTGGACAACAACCTCGACCAAAAGGCCAAGAACATTCTGGCCGTATTGGAATTTTAACAAGCCTCCATTATGATAATCGATGGAGCTACAGTGCCATCAATAGTGCCAGAAGTGCACTCTCCAATTACCTATCACAAGGAACGGAGCGGCACACGGTGGGAACGCACCACCTGGTAACAAAACTCATGAGGGGCATATTCAATGGTAATCCCCCTAAAACCAGGTACTCCGAAATCTGGGAGGTGGGTGTCGTTCTAAACATGCTGAGGAGCTGGTAGCCCATAACAGCATTGTCACTTCAGTAACGGACCAGGAAGATGGTTATGCTCATGGTGTTATTTACCACACAACGAGTCCAGCCATTAAGCAAACTGAGCCTGGACTCCCTGATCATCTCACCCGAGAAACTGGTGTTTGTCAAACAGGATTTAATAAAAGAAAACAGACCAGGTTCAACGGGTCAAGTGATTGAATTTATGGTATACCCATATGACGAACGACTGTGTATAGCAAGACACATCCAACTATACATAGAATATACTAAGAGCATTCGAGGTCAGATAATGGCGTTGTTAATCTCTTACAAGAAACCGCACAAAAAGGTCACGACCCAAACTATATCAAGGTGGCTCAAATATGTCCTAAAGATGGCAGGAATAGACACTAATGTTTTTTAACTCTCATTCCACTCACGTGACTCCGAAGTAAAATAGTAAGATTAAACGAGAACTTACCAGTTTGAAGTTTGATCTGTATTTTATGAGGAGGAACGTTGAGGGAATACGTGCCCTCCGCTCCCACCCTCTTATGATCATATCAAAAACTGGTATCTCTTTGATAATCTTACTATGTTAGGTCATTATAGGTTTCTGTGACCTCACACCGCTGCTTTGAAGAATGACATGCATGCGTTGGAAGCGGGTTCTTCACGTATTCCCTCAACGTTCCTCCTCATAAAATACAGATCAAACTTCAAACTGGTAAGTTCTCGTTTAATCTTACTATTTTATGTCAAAGTCTCGCGAGAGACTACGTGAAGAACCCGCTAGCCCGCGTGCACGTCGATACGTCGACACATGGCGCGAGTTTGCAAGATGTCCTCCAGCAGGTAAGGGATTTTTGTTTCAGGAATGGGCCGCTGCTCCGAGAAGCTGGCACAGCCTTGGCAAGGCCCTGGCGGCTGGAATTAATAGGCTGACGGCTCGGCTGGGACAGCTACCACCGTTGAAGCTCCGAGAGGGAGCAGTTTTGGGGCTCCAAGGGAGCAGGCGACTGGTTGAGGCTCAAAAAGGGAGCCAGCCAGATGCCTGAAGGAAGCAACACCTGGCTCAGGGTTGCATTATATTCCTCCCCTCTAGACTCCGTTGAGGCTCCAGAAGAGAGCAAGCCCGGACTCGTAGTCATTAGCAGGCGCGACCTGTCCATTGAGTATATAATAGAATTGTGCTCCTGGCGCAGGAGACACTTACAGGCTGCTCCAGTCAGATGCCTGTGGAAGCAACACCTGGATCAGGGTTGCATTATATCTCCCGCTCAGAAGAGGGGAAGCAACACCTGGTTCAGGGTTGCATTATTTTATCTTCCGCTCAGTAGAGGGGAGTACTGGAGATTATTACATAAGTAACTCCGGCTACGGGCATATCGACAAGGAATTCAAATCCCCTGAACTTATGGGGGATATGCTGCAGTTTAATCATGTGAAGGAGGTCTCTTGTCACATAATTTGCCATCCCTTTGGGGATAGGAGATCCACTGGAGGACATCTTGCTAACAGCACCAGTGATTTAACTTCTCATCAGCTAAGGAGGTACCCCTCCTTACATGCTGGACATGGCTTGGAAATATGACTAGTCCAGATTAACTGCCAGACTTTGGACGTTCCAAAAGTCAATCTTACCATTTGGGATATCTCAGTGGAGATACGTGGACAAGAATTAAAATTTCAGCATATCCAAAGACTGTTCACTGATGTCATTACGGCCTTTGCAAGGGCAGTAAATGGGTTCAGCTTTTGGTAATGCAGAAGATGCTTTAGCACTTCTATGTAATATGTAATTGGAGTTAAATTGCCTTTGCAAAATGTTATAAGGCCTGAGGTAATTCCTAAAAATTTGCTCATTTATGCTGGGCCAGTAACATTCAGCCTTTAAAAGTATCTCTTCGGAGAGGACTTACGTTAGCAAGTTTAAGACTTGCAGGAAGAAATTTAGGTGGCTGCGGGGGTGGTAGAACCATCTTATTAGGGTAGGGCTTCAGTATTCTGGCGGGCATACCACCTCTATATATAATTAACCACAGGAATCATTACTCTGAGGCTGGTTGGAGCACCAGGCCTACTCAATTCAGACCTAGCCAGAGGCCTTTTTTAGGTCAGGGCCATCACGTTCACCTTGGTGAAGAGAATGTGTTGCACACAGTGGCGACTGAGATAGGTCGTTCCAGGCAGAGGGCTGTGGCAGCAACTCCTGGTTCAGGGTTGCATTATGATATTTTCCACTCTGAGGATGACTCTGACTGTGAGGAGTTGACAGGGAACTCGTATTCCTACACCATGTGGATGCTACGCTTCAATTCTAGTCGCATAAGGATCTGATGTATGTTCTGATTCTGTCAGACACTGGAGGTTTGTAGGTTAATGCCATCAGTTGAGGCAAAATCACAGTCGAAAGGCTTTAACCCCAAAAAGTTTTGAGATTTCTCAGGTAAGGTTTTGGCTTGTACAAGGTAGGTAGAGGGTACTTCTGTGTTATACGCAGTCTAAACTCAATGGTGTTAGGATGGTATAGGCCTGAGGCCTATCCAATTTATGCTAAATGTTCTCAATGAGGAAGAGGCTGTGGTGGGTGTGGTAATACACCGTTTGGGGGTAGACTTCCGTTTACCTGCATACATTTCACTTCTACCTAGCGAGTGGCAGATACCGCTCCATGGAGGCTGGTTGGAGCACCAGGCCTACACTACTATCAAAGCCAGAGGGGATTAATTCACAGGTTCAGCTCTCACCATGGTTGCAGTACTCTCCTCATACTCAGTACTGTCCCCAGTGGTTCAGGATGTCTATGCAAGGAGATAGAGCAAAATCTAGGATCAGTTGACTATTAGCCTGAGGCCAAATATTTTGGTGGTGTCTGTCTCAGGGATTGCTGGATCTTCGTGGCGGGGGTGATATCACCTTTTGTCTATTATTCTATTAGCAATCTTGGTGGTTTTTATAGCAAGGGCTTGCTCAGAAATTGCCTTGATCACATCTACAGTCACCATCTGTCTCATCATGGTCAGCAAAGCAACAATGAGGTGAAGATTGTTCAGTATGCAAACGTTATTACATCAGTCGCATGAGATGTGCTGTCAATACTCGGAGATAGGTAAGACAGTTCGACAAACAGGTGGCCACAGATAACCTCAAAATTTTCCATTTTACAAATCATAAACGGTTATAAGATTCAGTTTTCAGGTTAAATAATTCCTCCGCGGCAAGAGAAGCCAAAATGTCCGTACTTATGGTTCAAAGAGGAAACTATGGCTATCCAAGCGAAAACAGAGACATCTCACAAAGGAAGAGCAGTCTGCCCAAGAACTAGAGGGTTATTTTCTAATATTTGCTCAAGAGTGAAGACAAATGGAGGATGCCAAATCAGGCTTGGAATTGGCTAGTCTGATCATGTGGTTGGTATAACCAGTTTAAGATGGATAATAGTAAGATTAAACGAGTACTTACCAGTACGAAGTTTGATCTGTATTTTATGAGGAGTTACGGTGAGGGATTAAGTGAAGACCCCAGCTCCAGTGCGCATGCGGCATACTTCGAAGCAGCGGTGTGAAATCACAGAATAGACACAATATTTGAAGTAAGATAGTAAAGATCACGAGACATCAGTTTATTAGCTTGATCTGTATAATGAGGGTGGGAGCGGCGGGCACTTAATCCCTCACCGTAACTCCTCATAAAATACAGATCAAACTTCGTACTGGTAAGTACTCGTTTAATCTTACTATTTTACTTCGGAGTCACGTGAGTGATTCCGTGAAGACTTCAAAGGTCTGTGATTTCAAACCGTGTAACAGTTTTTATTTCACTCACTGCCGAAGTTTATGAGGGAGGAAGTGTTATCGTAATCAACCAGTGGATCTGCTTTCAAAAGAAACAGAAAGGTATTTGTTAACAATAACAACATAACAGAGCTCCTCTGAGCTTAAATTAATATTGCAGTTTGTAATATTCTCCTGCAATTAAATCAGGTTTATCAACGGTTTATAATAAAAAATGTTCTGAACGCGGTTCCCTTGACCATTCTGCTGTATTGAAAATGTGGTCAACCGGGATGTCCATTCGTTCAGCCGCTGATATCAATGCTGCCCTAGTGGAATGGGATTAAATGTATTATTATCTATTCCGGCAGCTTTCAGTACCTGTTTGAGCCACCTTGGAGTGGTTTGGCTCGTACCCCGTTTTGGGTTACTGTGGTTGACCCATAGGCTTTCCTCTCCCTCTAAGATAGTGGGTTGTGTCTATATATAGTAGTAGATGGGTCACCACACTCAACCTGGACTCTGGTGGGTAGGCCCGGAATCCCACCAGTGAATCGGGCGTTCCTGGTCCATATAGCCATATAACGACTACAGCACGGAAAACACAGGCGATCTCGACCCTGCTAGTTCGTGCCGAATCCATATACCTGCGAGTTAGATTTTACCAGACCTAAATATGAACTTGATGCGTCTGGGGTAATCACCATGTATCCAGTCTAGTTTATGGAGTGACCGGACTCTTTGAGCGTGTACGAGAGCCATAAGCATGAGCCTTTTTTAAAACATAGATTAAGCAAGCTGAGGGATCTGGCTGGTGCCATTCTCTGAGGTATGTCAATATCACACCAATATCCCATACATGGGTATATACCTGGGTGTTTGGGGCTTATATTATAGTTGCCCTTCATAAGTTTACCTTCAGTGGATGGGATCCCATGCTCTGCTGACATGCGGTTTTAGATAAGCAGATAAGGCGCTCCATGCTGTATTTACGGCACTGTAACTCACCTTTTAGTCATGGTGTAGATGTTCCAGGAACTCCAATACGTCAGTGGTTGAATAGTTCGTTGTCCCTGCGTCGTGGCAGTATTTTACCCATGTTAGCTTTTAGTGACTGTTCGCAGGGATGCCGACATGGTGGTAATGGTTCCTTTGGATAATCCCAGTCCCTGGTAAGGTCTATTCAAAACCTGCACCCAGGAGTTTGATGTTTCCCTGGCATGGGTGGCTTATGCCTGATACTGGGTTGAGTCAGCAACCATGGTCCACTAGGGAAATCCATAGGTGACTCGCCCACCGTGTCGTGATGAACTGGGAACCATGGCTGTAGGCCGGTCGGGCACGTTCAATATCTCGGAGACAGATCCCATCTGTATTGCGAAGTGCCCGACGGATGAGGCAGAAGGGAGGAAGGCAAAGCAGAAATTCCCCCTTCCAGCGTATAGGCATCTATCGCTGCTGCCTCTAATCTGGTTCCTAAGTCACATACATGGGTTACTGGTGATTCCGTCTTGTGCAACCAAATTGATATCTGGCTTTCAAACTGCTTAATCAATTTAGCAGATATTTTGGGTTATGACATCTATTCAATGTAATCATAAATTGTACCCCGTGACATGGTGTCTCCTACTGTGTTCTAGCTTCCTAGGACATAGGCAGCTGATAGTTAAAATGTCTTTTGACACACCATTGACAGATTTGTTTGACCAATTTGTTGCACAATAATGATTATTATGCTCCCCATATGGTTGATATAAGCCACCACCATAGTATTATCAATCCGTAACCACATATGTACGTGCTGCATTTGAAATGCATATGCTTTTTAGCCCAATAGGCGATCACCAATCCCAAGAAGTTGATGCCCGGTATGTGTAGTAACGATGTTTGTGACTTGGTCCATCTGTTACCTGTGCTGGATATGGAGTTTAGTTGCTCCCCAGCCTAAAGTACTGGCATTGGTTTTTAAAAATAACCAAGTTGGGATTGGTGATGATAATAGGGCTGAAAACTATGCCAAATATATGTCTGCCCACCACCTTAATTGTGATATAGCTTCAGTGGGTACATTCATGATTTGATTATAGTGACCCAAGTGTCTTGGCAAAGTAACAGTCATATGGACGGAATTGTTATTGAAGCCCAGATAATCCTTGGTAGTAACGCTTCAATTCTGGTTTATCTGGGCGTGGGATGAACCTCAGCTTTAGGGAGCTGTTTCGTAGCTAGAACTGCTCCACAGCTAATTCCTTTGTTTCCCCTAATATGAGGATATCATCCAATATGTGCCATGATTATGCTTGTTTTCTTAATATTTTCATGGCCATTTTTAATAGTTTAGGGCGGAGGTTTAGACCATATGAAATGCTATATGCTCCCATGGTTGCCCTAACCGGGATATCCATGATCCAGGTAAAAATATTTAGGTATCTATAATGATCCTAGTGTATGGTATAAGATAGTTAGCATCTCCCATATCAATGCTCCCCATAGGTATCCTAGGGAGATCAGATGTCTGGCAGTGACAAAACTCCACCTCCATCTTAAAGTGGATATACTCAACAGATTTATTTAGTGATATTAGATCAATGATGATGCTACATTCATCATCTTTTATAGTTTTGGTGAATATATTCGATACAAATTCCAATCCGTTTAGTAATGTGCCTGTTTAGTTCAGCTTGCCTTCTCACTTCTCTTTTCTTAGAGGGAGAAACAGCCCTTTGGGCGCATTGCTGAACTGGCAGTAAAATGCCCAATTTGAATTCGTTTTTATCCTCTAATGCTGTTGAGTATATTTTGGTTATTTGTGACAGCATCCCATGCTTAGCCCACTCCCCATGCAGTTTAGTAGAACACCCTTGTTTTAGTGTAAACTGGGAGGAACCAGACTACCTACCTCCATGCTTGTTGTTTTTCATGAAGGCGTAGTTTGCTGGTATGCTGGTGCTGTCGGTGGGGCGGCGCATCTTCCCACGGCTCCGCTCTGGGCCCCGTCTAAAAAGAACTATGGGGATCTGCAGCGGTCACCAGGCTTTCACCAGTCCTTGTTTGATATTGCTGGTGGATGCCGAGGGGTGCTGCCAGCTGGGTGTTGGATGTGATGTCCTGCTCGTCCCATAGCCTGCTCCCTCTTCCCCGCAGCAGCGGTTTGCATAGCCCCATATATTCGGGGTTGCGGGCAGGTCTATATGCACCATCGTTCAGTCGAGTATCCCAAATATGGGAACATCTTAGGCGTCAGCACCAAAGGCGAGCAAAGGTGGTAACATCTTGACCTTCTGTAGAATTCGCTGCTTGTCTGTGAGTCTACGGGACCCAGCTGCCTGCGGATTTGCCTCTGGAAAGGCCTGTTCCTGCAGGGCTTTTGTTGGGAAGATGGTCGCGTGGAGGAGCCATGTAGTGGCCCACGACACCCAGTGGCTCTTCCTGATCCTGCTCCCCTGGCATACTGCTGTTCTCGTCCGCCTGCCCAGCACTTAAGCCAGCCCAGCCCTGGCCTCCTTAGCCCTTAAAAAAGGAGCATAAAGGATGCGCTATATGGGAGGAGGCTAGGCACTCCACTCCGCTGTTGCATCAATCCCTCGACAAGGGAGATGGCTAGTGCAATAGCACTGGGGTAAGAGTCAGCTCCCTTGGCATTCAGCCAGTGCCCCTTTACACCGGCGGCACAGGGAGCGGCTCGGTGTCGAGTGAGCGGGAGCATTGAAATAGCTCCACCGCTACCGGTGGCTGCCTCCCAGATAAGGACCCTCGTGTGGAGTTGGGCAGGCAGTCCTTCTCCTGGAGGTGAACTTCATGAACTCCTCTGGCTTGGGGAGACAGACATACTCATTTTTGCTGTCTCCAACCTGTTCCAGCTTGGAGGAAGATGGCTCCTGTAGAACCTGTAAATTGGTAAGATTTCCCCTTACCTGCATGTAGAGGCTGCCTGCCGTTTTCCAGGCGGCGTTGTGGCGGTTCCCGGGCGGTGATTCTCCTGGTCAGGAGTCTGCAGGGCTGCCGGTCGGGTTTTTTAAAATTTCCCGCCGGTCCGCTGAACAGCTGTTCCGTACAGCCGCGGACCGGCATTGGCGCAGCTCCTTGCAGCGGTCCGCAGCGTTAGCGGTCCGGGTGGCACCTTTTCCCCGTCACTGTCGGCCCCACGCTGGAGTCGAAACGGGGCCCGCTCACCATGCCTCACTTTGCTCCCCCTGGAGCAAAAACCACAAGGCCCGATTAAGGTAAGTACTTACCTCTCGTCCTTGGATGCGGGAGCGCCCGACTCCCGCTGGCTGCCGCGTTCTGCACGCTGTGCGATAATGCCGCATGCGCACTGGAGCTGGGGTCTTCACGGAATCACTCACGTGACTCCGAAGTAAAATTACCATTCAGCAATTTAGCTGATTACAGAGGATTTAGGGCCTCAATCGATCTTTAAGATTTGTACCTTTCCATATCAATATACGAGAGGCACTGATATATCTGGTGTTTTATGGCAAGGCCAGTGTTGGAAATTTTAGTTACTACCTAAGGGGTTGACTTCTGTCCTGGACTATTTACAAAAATTCTAAAGTTAATGCTGTACTACTCACATCCAAAGGGCATTTTGTCACAGAGTTTATAGACAACATGAATTATAGTAGTGCCATTTTGGCCTACTCGCCCAGGGCTTCCATTGTAGATAAGTGCCGAAAGAAGCTCCTATATTTGCTCGAAGACACAACTGGTGGCTAATTCAGCCTATTTGTCGCGCATCTATCATTGCATGGTTGTATAGAAAGTTTGTGAAGAGATACATGTGAGCTACTTTAAACCAAAAGTAGCAGAGATTTAAGAGAAGAGATTATGTTATAGCACAATTGACACTGCTCGTGCTGCTTTGTTATTATATCTAGTTCTATAAGTGGGACAACATATGATTGGTTATTCACCCACTATAACTAAGGTTATGAAAGGTGTCTTTTATATGAACACGCTAAAGCCTAGATTCAAAGTAGTGTGGAATGTGTAATCAGTATAAATCATTATGCAGATATTCATTCACTGTATTCCTAATGATGGAGCAGTATCTTTTATGTTAATGATGCTTATGACAACTGACTTCAGCACAAAGAGCACAGTCTTTACACAATCTCCATCTGGATCTCTGGGTCAGATCTGACATGAGGATAGCTTTTATGAATGAACTCATAAAGCAAACGGGCACGGTTGGGTAAGTTGGAGTTGACAGCATACCCACCGGATCGGAGATTGGGGTGTTGATTATGTAAAAAGATTCACTGAGCTTACTAGTGCCTCGGAAATGAAGGATAGTTCCTTCATAGTTATTTAATAATTTCACATGAGATTGTTGGTGCAGACTATTTCAAGATGGATAGAGTGTAAGCAGCTTAAAGTGGGAGTGAATTCAAATAATTTCCAGTCTCACTCTACCAGGGGGGCTGGCTCATCAGCAGCCAATAGAATGGAATTTCCCCTTTGATCATCTTCTTGCAACAGCAGGAGGCTCAGATAAGCTCATTTTCAGAAGTTATAAAATTATGTCGAACATGTCTGGATGGTTGCAGATAGAATTCTGAACAGTGTTGCATGAGCTATTGTCTAACCCAAAGGCAATTGGGACTGTGGTCCGATTAAGGGCAATATACATGTATGTAAGTTAGCACCATGTTGTTAATAGCCCATGTCTTTTCTACCATTTATGGTTTATCTGTTTAAGTGTTTCACACACAGATTTGTTTACTGCATGAAACCACAGGGCTTCGAAGGCTTCACGTAGTCTCTCATATGAGTAGCATGTTTAGTTTAGTTTAGAGATGCTGTGGAAACAGGCCGTACAGCCCACCGTGTCCACACCGACCAGCGATCCCCCATACACTAGTACTATCCTGCACACACTGACATGACATAGAATTGTAAAATTGTCCCCAGTCTTTAGTTTAATTTAAGACAAAGATACACTCAAAATGCTGGAGTAACTCAGCAGGACAGGCAGCATCTCCAGAGAGAAAGAATGGGTGACGTTTCGGGTCGAGACCCTTCTTCAGACTGATGTCAGGGGTGAGGGAGGTGCATAGATAAGGAAGTGTAAGGTGTGAAACCAGGATAAAGGGGATAGAGATCAAGGAAAATGTAGAATAGAACAGAGCCGCTGTCTGAAAACAGCTCTGAGAATAGCTAAGGACAATCTGCACCCCCTCCACACACACCTGGATCTCCTGCCATCAGGCAAGAGATACCGTAGCATCAAAGCCTGGACTACCAGGCTGCTAAACAGCTTCCTGCCACAGGCTGTGAGGCTGCTAAACAGTCACTCTGTACTCACAGTCACCTGATCCTGCGGTTTTGCACTGACATTTTAATAACTCTGGCACTGGCCAGTCCAATCAGCTGCCCTGGACATTTTAATGATTGTTTTTACAGTATTTTAATGTTGCTGTTTTACCTGCTTTTAAATATTTATACTGTTTCATCAGGGACTGGATTGTTTTTACTGTTATTATGTGTGAAATGTTTTAAGTTTCATGTGCGATGCTCCGGTATTCCCTGGGAAACGTCTTCTCATTTTGCACTGTCCAACTGTTGCTTTGCAAGATGACAATAAAGGTTGATTGATTATTAGGTGGGAGAAGGTAACAACAAAGGAAACAGTATGGAAATGTACTCGGACGCAGTCAGACTGGTCGGAGCACTGGAGGGATGAGGGAGGGATGGAGAGAGAGGGAGAACAAGGGTTACTTGAAGTCAATGTTCATACTGCAGGGTTGTAGGCTGCCCAAGTGAAATATGAGGTTCTGTTCTTCCAATTTGTGCTGGGTCTCACTCTGATAATGGAGGAGGCCCAGTACGGAAAGGTTAATGTGGGAATGAGAGGGGGAGTTAGTGTTTAGCAACCGGGAGATCAGGTAGGTTTAGGCAGATTGTACTGAGGTGTTCAGTGAAACGATCACCGAGCCTGTGCTGAGTTACTCCAGCATTTTGTGTCTATCTTCGGTTTAAACCAGCACCTGCAGTTCCTTCCTCCAGATTTAGTTTAGTTTAGTTTAGTTCAGAGCCACAGCGTGGGAATAGGTTAGTTGGTCCACTGAGTCTGCACCGACCAGCGATCCCAGCACATTAACACTACCCTACACACCCTAGGGACAATTTTACACTTATACCTAGCCAATTAACCTACAAACCTGTACATCTTTGGAGTGTGGGAGGGAACCAAAGATCTTGGTGAAAACCCACGTGGTGACGGGAGAACGTATAAACTCTGTACAGATCGCACCTGTAGTCGGGATTGAACCCTGGTATCTGGTGCTACAAATGCTGTAAGGCGGAAACTCTACCGCTGTGCCACTGTGCCTTCCATGTGTACTGGTTAAATCTGCATTATCTACACACCTTTCTCTTCAGTCTTTGGGAATGTACTTTCACTGTGCACACCACCAACAATTTCAATGTCGACTCATATGTAATACACTCCATTCTTTCTAAGAAGCCATTCCTGATAATGTTGATTGGAATGGTTAGTTTAAGAAACCAATGATTGCTCTATTGATTATGTTTATGTTTCATCAATGTTCATTGTCAAAAACTCTTTCATCAGGAGTCTGGAGGATTCACACTTCGATTGGCTGATCCATTTGCTCCAGGACCTAATACTTATTAATCCCCACCTACAAATTGGTATTGCTATTGGCGCACCACATGACAATAACAATGAGACGGTGGCGCAGCGGTAGAGTTGCTGCCTTACAGTGCCGGACACCCGGGTTTGATCCCGACTACACGTGCTTGTCTGTACGGAGTTTGTACGTTCTCCCCGTGACTTGCGTGGGTTTTCTCGGGGATCTTCAGCTTCCTGCCACACTCCAAAGACGTACAGGTTTGTAGGTTAATTGGCTTGGTACAAATTTAAATTGTTCCTAATGTGTGTGGATAGTGTTAATGTGCGGCGTTCACTGATCAGTGGAACAAAGGGCCTGTTTCTACACTAAACTAAACTAAAAGGATGAAAAACATTGCTTTGTGTGCCATCCAGTCAAAGCGCACCATTTCTGAATACATCAGGTAATGGACAAGAGAAAATAATCAGCATGTAGAATAATGTGTTACAGGTAAAGTGCAGTTAATAAAAAGTTCAAGGATTGCAACAAGATCGATTGGAAGATTGGGATTTCATCCTTAGTATATGAGAGGTCCTATCAAGAGTTTGATAATATGAGGCAAGAAGTTGTTCTTAACTCTGGTGGTACGTTCTTCAACCTTTTGTATCTTCTGTGTGACATAGAGGGGAGAAGAGTTAACGATGGGGTTAAGTGGTTCTTGATTATGTTGGATTTTTGCCCAAGTTGACGTGATGTATAGAAGGAGTCGATGGGAAGAAGGGAGGGGGAGGCTGGTTTGTGCGATGGACTTGCCTTTATCTTTAATAACAAAGTTCTCCTGTATCTGCAATCGCCATCGCCAGCCGGGGGCTTTGACTTTGACTCTGACATCGGGGGGGGGGGGGGGGAGAGTGCAGTGGAGAGATAAGGTTTTTTTTGGCCTTCCATCACAGCTATGTGATGGATGTTTATGTAAAATGTAAATTATGTTGTGTCTGGGGTCTATTTGTGTGTAATGTATGGCTGCAGAAACGGCATTTCGTTTGGACCTCCAGGGGTCCAAATGACAATTAAATAGACTATTGACTATTGACTATTGATATCTACTCTGTGGCTTTGAATCTCTCAAACTTATATCTGCACTCAATCAATAAAAGGTTTAAGATAAGTGGTATGGGATTTTCAACATAGACACATAGAACAGTATAATTATGTGGGAAGGAAGTGCATATGCTGGTTTAAACCGAAGGTGGACACAAAAAGCTGGAGTAACTCAGTGGGTCAGACAGCATCTCTGTAGAACAGGAACAGGTGACATTTGGGGTCGAGACCCTTCTTCGGACTGAAATGTCACCTATTCCGTTTCTCCAGAGATGCTGTCAGACCCGCTGAGTTACTCCAGCTTTTTGTGTCTATCTTCGGTATAGAACAGGATCGGCCCGTTTCCCACAATAACCATGCTGAACATAATGCAAAGTTCTAATCTCCTCTGCCTGCCTGGGATTCATATCCCTCCATTCCACTGCATATATCCAAATGGCAATCTAAAACCCAAACTGCTGTCTCTCACCACCCCTCGACCCCAAGAACCTTAATCTTTCTCTGATCATAAATCCTTGTGACCTCTGCCTCCCACTGCTGCTAAAACTGTGACCTCTGCTTCTGACCACTCCTAAACCCATGGAGCTCTCCCTCTCCCACTGACCCTGAATCCACAGGACCTATGTCACCCTTGTTGCTTGTCTCTTTAATCATATAACCATATAACAATTACATCACGGAAACAGGCCATCTCGGCCCTACAAGTCCGTGCTGAATTAATCCTTATTCTTCCTTCATTTTGTTCTCTGCAGCACTTATTTTTCTTAATATTACATAATTAGTGAATTTATATAATGTTGCAGCTCGTGAAATGGTTCGAGCTGACACAAATCCTTCAACATAAATCCCTTGAAGTTCAGTGATTATTGTGCAAGCATCACAAGCGTGTATTTAGTTCTTCGGCAGAATTCATGGTACAACCTTCCTTTAATTCTTCAGCCTGCAGTTTTGGTTGCCAGTTGCCAAGAATACAAAGAGGAAACTGAATGCTTTAGTTTAGTTTAGTTTAGAGATACAGCACGGAAACAGACCCATCGGCACACCGGGTCCGTGCCGACCAGCGATCCCCACACATTAACACCCTCTAGGGACAATTTTTACATTTACCAATTAACCTACAAACCTGTATGGCTTTGGAGTGCGGGAAACCGAAGATCTCGGAGAAAACCCACGCAGGTCACGGGGAGAACGTACAAACTCCGTACAGACAGCACCTGTATTCGGGATCGAACCCGGGTGTCCGGCGCTGTGTTCGCTGTAAGTCAGCGACTCTACCGCTGCGCCACCGTGACCGCCCTGAATGTGGAATGTCCCATGATAAACAATGTAACAATGTGACGTCCTTTGTGAATGGATTAGGACATCTCTTTCTTACAGTTGGACCCTGGTCTGCTTAAAGTCTTCTTTCACTCCAGTTGTTACCAAAATATTGCTTCTTTCCTCAGCTCTGTATTATTAATGATAACTCTCATAGCTTCAAATGCAATGCCCATGTCACTTGTTGCACAGCGAATTGTGGACGCAGCCCAGACCATCACACAAACCAACCTTCCTTCTATTGACTCCATTTATACTACACGCTGCCTCAGCAAGGCCAGCAGCATAATCAAGGACGAGTCACACCCAGGCCACTCCTCCCCTCTCCCATCAGGCAAAATGTATAGAAGTGTGAATACGCACACCTCCAGATTCAGGGGCAGTTTCTTCCCAGCTGTTATCAGGCAAATGAATCATCCTATCATATCCAGAGTGCAGGCCTGAAATACTATCTACCTCTTTGTTGACCCTCAGACTTGCCTTGATCGGACTTTGCTGGTTTTACCTTGCACTAAATGTTATTCCCTTGTACAATAAATGTATTGTAATACACTGTAAAGACACTGTAGACTGTATTGTTCGATTGTAATCATCTGTTGTCTTTCTGCTTACTGGTTAGCACGCAACAAAAGCTTTTCACTGTACCTCAACACGTGACAATAAACTAAACTGAACATCCCATTTATTGCTTTAACTCCATAGTCATCTACGGTTTTGCAATTCAAAAACTTATTTTGATTCTTTAGTTTAGTGACTCAGTGTGGAGAGGATATTTTCACTTGTGGGAGAGTCCAGGATTAGAATACATAGCCTCTGAATTAAAGGACGTTCTTTTGGGAAGGAGATGAGAAATTTCTTTAGTCAGCGGGTGGTGTATCTGTGGAATTCTTTGCTACAGAGGGCTGCGGAGGCCAAGTCAATGGATATTTTTAAGGCAGTGACAGATAGATTCTTGATTAGTACGGGTGTCAGAGGTTATGGCGAGAAAGCTGGAGAATGGGGTTAGGAGGGAGAGATAGATCAGCCACGATTGAATAGCGGAGTGGACGTGATGAGACAAATGACCTTATGAAATAGGCCGATCGGCTTAGAGTCCTCCCTGACCAGTGGTCACCCATACACTAGTTCTGCCATTCATACCAGGGGCAATTTACTGATGCCAATTAACCAGCAAACCTGTTCGTCTTTGAAATGTGGGAAGAAACAGGACCACACAGAGAAAACTCATGCGGTCACGGGGAGAACATACAAACTGCATGCAGAATGCACCTGTAGTTAGGGTTGGACCTGGTTCACTGGCGCTGTAAGGCAGCAAGTCTCCCGCTCTGCCCCTAAATTCTTAGATATCATGTCTCTGCCTCCAGCTCCCCTGAGGCAGCTCACTCTCGGTATGAAAAACACCACATCATGTGCCCTCTAAAGCTCAAGGATTGCAGTAGTTGAAGAAGGCACGGTGGTGCAGCGGTAGAGTTGCTGCCTTACAGCGCTTGTAGCGCAGCAGACCCGGGTTCGATCCTGACAACGGGTGCTGTCTGTACGGCGTTTATATGTTCTCCCCGTGACCGCATGGGTTTTCTCTGAGATCTACAGTTTCCTCCCACACTCCAAAGACATACAGGTTTGTAGGTTAATTGGCGTGATATAAGTGTAAATTGTCCCCAGTGTGTGTAGGGTAGTAAATGTGCGGGGATCGCTGGTCGGTGTGACTCGATGGGCAGAAGGGCCTGTTTCCGCGTTGTATCTCTAAACTAAAGTAAACTAAAGGCAGCTCGCAACCACCTTCTCAAGTGCAAGTAGGAAGGGCATTTAAATGCTGGCTCAGCCTGCAAACCTCATGTCCCTTTAATAAATAAAATAGTTATTTGATGACATGAAAATTGTAATATGCTGCATTTCATTTATTTTAAAATTCCATATCAGAACAATCAGATATATTCTTTGCTTCAGGGGAATGAACCAAGGTGAGTTTTACAGTAAAGTCGCCGTTTATTTATGTCACCTTTCCTGCGGGTATATTGTACGTTGATGGGGCTTCAGTTTGCTGCTGTTATTAAGTAGATGAAATGCAATTAACAGAAAAATGGGAAAAAAAATCTGCACCTTGTTAATAGCTTCTCTCTGTTTATGGAAGCCTTGTTAAAAGCATCCAGAGTGAACATGGATTCATTCGGCAGGTGAAACACAAAAAAAATCACTTTCCAAAGTCCTCTCTCAAGGTACTGTATGTTAACTCAGGGACGAGCTGCTTCCATGCCAATCTGTGGGCACCGAGTAGCTGATGGTGCTGATGTGGGATGGATGGATGGATGAGTGGCCGATATAATGGGCGTTGTTCTTCTCCTTGTGTCATCTTCACTGGTTTTCCTCATGCCTTCCCAGACAGTGCCAGAGGTCAGACAGGTCCGCGGTGGGTGCCGGAGGTCGGTCGGGTGCTGGGCTGCGGAGAAGAAAGGGCTGCCTGGCTTGGGGGGGGGGGGGGCTGGCAATCACCAAGGTACAGAGTTAAGTTGTGTAACAGCCGCAGGGAAGAAGCTGTTCCTGAACCTGCTGGTCCGACAACGGAGAGACCTGTAGTTCCTCCCGAATGGGAGGAGCGTAAACAGACTGTGGTTGGGGTGAGAGCAGTCCTTGGCGATGCTGCGCGCCCTTCGCAGACAACGCTTGCTCTGGACAGACTCAATGGAGGGGAGCGAGGAACCGGTGATGCGTTGGGCAGTTTTCACCACCCTCTGCAATGCTTTCTGGTCAGAGACAGAGAAGTTGCCATACCATACTGTGATACAGTTGGTATGGATGCTCTCGATGGTGCAGCGGTAGAAGTTCACCAGAATCTGAGGAGGCAGATGGACCTTCTTTGGTCTCCTCAGGAAGAAGAGACGCTGGTGAGCCTTCTTGACCAGTGTTGAGGTATTGTGGGTCCAAGAGAGGTCATCGGAGATGTTGACCCCCAGAAACCTGAAGCTGGAAACACGTTCCACCTCCGTCCCGTTAATATGGATAGGGGTGTGCGTGCCACCCCTAGACCTTCTGTAGTCCACAATGAGCTCCTTGGTCTTCTTGGAGTTAAGGGCCAGGTTGTTGTCAGCGCACCATGCTGCTAGGAGCTGGACCTCCTCCCTATAGGCCGTCTCATCGTTGTCGCTGATGAGGCCAATCACCGTTGTATCATCTGCATACTTAGGACGCTCCCCCACCGCCTGATGGCATCCCTGTTCCCAGCTCCAGGATGGTCCCCATCAAACCCGCCTGAAACAGGTGGGGAGCGGCAGCGGTAGACCACGGCAGCGATGGGCCACGGTAGCCCCCGCCTGAAGCCATCCCCCTCCCGCAGCTGCAGGATGCCCCCCCCCACCCAGCCCACTGGCACCTGACTGCCCCCGCTTGAAGTCGGCCCCTTGCCCCAGCCCTGGACCTTCACAGCATCAGCATGCCTCTTCTGAAATATTAATGTTGAAGCTAGTCGTCCAGGACAGAAGCTCACCTATAAAAATGTCAAGAGTCAAGACTGTTTAATTGTCATGCACCGGGAATAAAACAATGACAATTTTACAAGCAGTAGCTTTGCGGGTACATTAACACAATAACATAGTAAATAAATATACAATGAAATTATCAATACTAGCTAACCAGACCATTATTTATAGAAGGATATAGTAAAATCTATAAAAAAAAAGTCCATAGTATTTCATTGCTGAGGTATTGTTGAGGTTAGGATCGTGCAGTCTGGTTGATGTGAGGAAATTGTGAAATGCATGGGAAAAAATATACTCCAGGGTCCAGTATAAGTGTAGGAAGGAACAACAGATGCTGGTTCAAACCAAAATAGGCACAAAAACCTGGAGTAACTCAGCGGGTCAGACAACATCTCTGGAGAAAAGGAACAGGTGACATTTCGAGTCAAGACGCTGCTTCAGCCGTGTCTGTCTCCAGTATAAGTATTCCAGTTATAGCACGCAGATACATTAAACCACTAGCATCCATCCTGAACAGTTGAAACGATTAAACCTTCAGCTTGCATTGTGGGGTTTTGTGTAATGGCTACATTTTGCCCTGTGGTAGTACAATGCATGTATAATAGTAAGATTAAACGAGAGCTTACCAGTTTGAAGTTTGATCTGTATTTTATGAGGAGTTACGATGAGGGATTACGTGAAGAACCCCGCCAGGACGCATGCGTGTCATTCTTCAAAGCAGCGGTGTGAAATCACAGATAACTGTAATGACTAAACATAGTAAGATTAGAGAAGAGATACCAGTTAAGTATATGATCAAGGGTGGGAGCGGAGGGCACGTAATCCCTCATCGTAACTCCTCATAAAATACAGATCAAACTTCAAACTGGTAAGTTCTCGTTTACTCTTACTATTTTACTTCGGAGTCACGTGAGTGACTACGTGAAGATTTTAAAGCTCTGTGATTTCATGCCGTTGAAACGAGTCCATGCATCATGTCTGCCTTGATGACTGTAGGAGGAATTGTGTTAACATAATTTGGACATGAATTCGACATTGAAATCATAAAATTTATTAACATAAATCTATAACCCCTTTTTATGGGTTTAAATTAATTTACAGAACTTAAATTTGTTTCTGCAAACGTTCCAGGTTTCATTACTGGTTTATTGTAAAATCATTGGAATGTTTTTTCCCCCAGACCATCCTGCTACCTTGAGGATTTGGTCCATTGGTACATCCAACTGTATCACTGCCGATGTAGCTGCAGCCCTGGTGGAATGAGATTTTAAAATATTAGTATCCACCCCAGCATGTGTTAGCACCTGTTTCAGCCATCTTGAGATGGTCTGGACCGTCACTCTTTTGTGTGGTTGCTAGTGGCTGACCAAAAAGTGCCTTCTCATTGCCTCTTAGGATTTTTGTTTTCTCCATGTATAACGACAGATGTCTTACTATACAGAGACAGTCATCTGTTAGGTATGACCTAATTTGTATATTGAGGCCTGCTGATCCCTGTCTGTTCTGCTTTACTAATTCATAGATATGAAACGTAATATTTTCAGTTGAGGAAGTCATGTTGTCCAGTCTTTGTTTATGCAGTGACTGTACCCTCTGTGCCGTGACCAATGCCATTAGCATGACTGATTTAATGTCAGTCTGTGTAGGGACAGAGCTGTTGCTGGAGACCAATTCCTGGGCATCTTCAGGACAATACTTACATCCCATATTTGGGAGTACCTGGTTCTTGGGGATTTGTATTAAAAATTCCCCTCATAAGTTTTGTTACCAGTGGGTGAGTCCAAACAGAGTAACGCTCTGTCCCCTGCCATAGGTAAGTTGATAGGGCACTTCTGGTGCAGTTGATGGCACTGTAACTGAGCCCCTCATCATAGTGGAGGCCTACCAGATAATCCAGAACAGACGGGATGTTCATGTCTGTCGGTGATGTTGTTTTTGTGGCAGTACATTGCCCACTTCCTGATATAGACCAGATACTGTTTTGGTTGACTGTCTTTGGGCCGCCGAGATCATGTTCACTATTCGGTCCGTCAGTCCCAGTTGTAGTAGAGGTGTTTTTAAACTCTACAAATTAATAAGTTCAAATGTTTATGGCATGGGTGGCTATCCCTTGTTATGGAATGTAGCAATAAGTCTGGTCTATGTGGGATGGTGATACATGGTTCTAATACCATGTTTTGTACCACTGGGAACCGTGGTTGAGTAGGCCAATCGGGTACCACCAAAATACCAGACGCAGAGTGTCACAATCTGCCCTCTCCTCATTCTCATCCACTTCACCTCCCGGTACTTTTCCACCGGTCCCTCCTTCTCCTCACCTGCCTGCCTGCCACTCCCCTCTCATCAGCCCAACTCTCCTCACCTGTTGCACTCAGTTGCCTCTAATCACCTATAGAAACATAGAAACATAGAAATTAGGTGCAGGAGTAGGCCATTCGGCCCTTCGAGCCTGCACCGCCATTTAATATGATCATGGCTGATCATCCAACTCAGTATCCCGTACCTGCCTTTTCTCCATACCCTCTGATCCCCTTGGCCACAAGGGCCACATCTAACTCCCTCTTAAATATAGCCAATGAACTGGCCTCAACTACCCTCTGTGGCAGAGAGTTCCAGAGATTCACCACTCTCTGTGTGAAAAAAGTTCTCCTCATCTCGGTTTTAAAGGATTTCCCCCTTATCCTTAAGCTGTGACCCCTTGTCCTGGACTTCCCCAACATCGGAAACAATCTTCCTGCATCTAGCCTGTCCAACCCCTTAAGAATTTTGTAAGTTTCTATAAGATCCCCTCTCAATCTCCTAAACTCTAGAGAGTATAAACCAAGTCTATCCAGTCTTTCTTCATAAGACAGTCCTGACATCCCAGGAATCAGTCTGGTGAACCTTCTCTGCACTCCCTCTATGGCAATAATGTCCTTCCTCAGATTTGGAGACCAAAACTGCACGCAATACTCCAGGTGTGGTCTCACCAAGACCCTATACAACTGCAGTAGAACCTCCCTGCTCCTATACTCAAATCTTCTTGCTATGAAAGCCAACATGCCATTTGCTTTCTTTACTGCCTGCTGCACCTGCATGCCTACCTTCAATGACTGGTGTACCATGACACCCAGGTCTCGCTGCATCTCCCCCTTTCCCAATCGGCCACCGTTTAGATAATAATCTGCTTTCCCGTTTTTGCCACCAAAATGGATAACCTCACATTTATCCACATTAAACTGCATCTGCCAAACATTTGCCCACTCACCCAGCCTATCCAAGTCACCTTGCAGTCTCCTAGCATCCTCCTCACACCTAACACTGCCCCCCAGCTTAGTGTCATCCGCAAACTTGGAGATATTGCCTTCAATTCCCTCATCCAGATCATTAATATATATTGTAAATAGCTGGGGTCCCAGTACTGAGCCTTGCGGTACCCCACTAGTCACTGCCTGCCATTGTGAAAAGGACCAGTTTACTCCTACTCTTTGCTTCCTGTTTGCCAGCCAGTTCTCTATCCACATCAATACTGAACCCCCAATGCCATGTGCTTTAAGTTTGTATACTAATCTCTTATGTGGGACCTTGTCGAAAGCCTTCTGGAAGTCCAGATACACCACATCCACTGGTTCTCCCCTATCCACGCTACTAGTTACATCCTCGAAAAATTCTATAAGATTCGTCAGACATGATTTACCTTTCGTAAATCCATGCTGACTTTGTCCAATGATTTCACCACTTTCTAAATGTGCTGCTATCCCATCTTTAATAACTGACTCTAGCAGTTTCCCCACTACCGATGTTAGGCTAACTGGTCTGTAATTCCCCGCTTTCTCTCTCCCTCCCTTCTTAAAAAGTGGGGTTACGTTTGCTACCCGCCAATCCTCTGGAACTACTCCAGAATCTAAGGAGTTTTGAAAGATTATTACTAATGCATCCACTATTTCTGGAGCTACTTCCTTAAGTACTCTGGCATGCAGCCTATCTGGCCCTGGGGATTTATCGGCCTTTAATCCATTCAATTTACCCAACACCACTTCCTGACTAACCTGGATTTCACTCAATTCCTCCACCTCCTTTGACCCGCGGGCCCCTGCTATTTCCGGCAGATCATTTATGTCTTCCTTAGTGAAGACGGAACCAAAGTAGTTATTCAATTGGTCCGCCATATCCTGGTTCCCCATGATCAACTCACCTGTTTCTGACTGCAAGGGACCTACATTTGTTTTAACTAATCTCTTTCTTTTCACATATCTATAAAAACTTTTGCAGTCAGATTTTATGTTCACTGCCAGTTTTCTTTCATAATCCATTTTTCCTTTTCTAATTAAGCCCTTCGTCCTCCTCTGCTGGTCTCTGAATTTCTCCCAGTCCTCCGGTATGCTGCTTTTTCTGGCTAGTTTGTACGCATCATCCTTTGCTTTGATACTATCCCTGATTTCCCTTGTTATCCATGGATGCACTACCTTCCCTGATTTATTCTTTTGCCAAACTGGGATGAACAATTTTTGTAGTTCATCCATGCAGTCTTTAAATGCCTTCCATTGCATATCCACCGTCAACCCTTTTAGAATTACTTGCCAGTCAATCTTGGCCAATTTACGTCTCATACCCTCAAAGTTACCTTTCTTTAAGTTCAAAACCATTGTTTCTGAATTAACAATGTCACTCTCCATCCTAATGAAGAACTCAACCATATTATGGTCACTCTTGCCCAAGGGGCCACGCACAACAAGACTACTAACTAACCCTTCCTCATTACTCAATACCCAGTCTAAAATAGCCAGCTCTCTCGTTGGTTCCTCTACATGTTGGTTTAGATAACTATCCCGTATACATTCCAAGAAATCCTCTTCCTCAGCACCCCTGCCAGTTTGATTCACCCAATCTATATGTAGATTGAAGTCACCCATTATAACTGCTTTGCCTTTGTCGCAAGCATTTCTAATTTCCTGTTTGATGCCATCCCCAACTTCACTACTACTGTTAGGTGGCCTGTACACAACACCCACCAGCGTTTTCTGCCCCTTATTGTTTCGCAGCTCTACCCATACCGATTCCACATCCTCCAAACTAATGTCCTTCCTTTCCATTGCGTTAATCTCCTCTCTAACCAGCAACACTACCCCACCTCCTTTTCCTTTCTCTCTATCCCTCCTGAATATTGAATATCCCGGGATGTTCAGCTCCCAGCCTTGGTCACCCTGGAGCCATGTCTCCGTGATCCCAACTATATCATAATCATTAATGGCTATCTGCACGTTCAACTCATCCACCTTATTACGAATACTCCTTGCATTGAGACACAAAGCCTTCATTAACCCGGTATATTAGATTAGATTAGATTAGATTAGATTCGTTTATTGTCATTCAGACCTTTTGGTCTGACTCTCCTCACCATTAACACAGTGCCAGATTGTTCTCAGCATTCATGCAAGACTCTCCAGCGATTTCCTGACTACCTACATGGATTGGAACCTGCCTGCCCCTGACCATTCCGTCCTGTCGTCTTCCCGGATATCACCTCAGCCTTCTGTCCCCGACCACGGCCTTCGTCCCGTACCTCCTGGTTTCTGTCTGCCTCTCTCCTGGGCTGTTTGGTGTATCCCTGCAACAGCTCCTCGACTTCCTGCCTGGCTTCGACTCTCCTTTCTTCTGTCTCCCGCTGGTTTGTTTGCATCGTGTGTTGGATCTCCTGGTTACTGAACCTTCCGCTACCCCGACTATGTCTCTTGCCTGCCCCTCATCGGAACCCTCGTTCAATCCTGAGCCTCTGTGTGAGTACGGTGTACCCATTCCTGTGTTTCTACTCTGTGCTGCTATTGGGTCCAAGCTATTCCCGTTACACAGAGCCTTGTTGTATTTTCCTTAATACCCAACTGATGAGGCAGAAAGGAGGGAATGCGTAAATAAACAATTTCCCTCCCAATGCAGCGAACATGCATCTGTCGCCACTGGTGGTTAAGTCTGGATGCGAATAGATCGATATCTGGTGTTCCATATTTTGCTGTAATATCAGCAAATACTTTTTTATTCAACATCCATTCGGTGTTTTCATTAAATTTGCGTGACCTGGTGTCTGCCACTAAATTTAGTCTTCCTGGTAGATATCTAATGTCTATCCAAATATCTCATTGCCAAATTGTATTAGCCAGATTGTCACATGATGTCGATTTGTTTCCACCCATGTGGTTAATGTATGCTACCACGGTGGTATTGTCTATCTGTAGTCTAACATGCTGGTGATATGATCTTGTAAAATATGACTTTAGGCCATAGAATGCACCCAACATTTCCAGGTAGTTTATGCCCAGTAAAATGAGTAATAATGATGCCTCCTGAGCAGTCCATCTACCGCCACAGCTGGTGATGGTATTGGTGGCTCCCCACCCAAGTGCACTGGCATCAGTTTGTAGTACCATGGAAAGGTTACTGACAATGATTGGATTGGAACAAAACCAGATGTTATCTATTCACCATTTTATTCCATTTTAGCTTGATCGGTAGTTTCATAGGTCTGTCAAAGTGACCTGCATTAATTTAGAGTGCTTGTATTTTTGCTCTCTGTAAGTTTTGGTAATGTAGAGGTCTAAATTGTGTGGCTGGAAAGGCAGCCACCATTTGCCAATTACTTTTGCTACCAATCTGATGGATGGTTTGCTGAGGTCAATGAGGTTATGCAAGCCTCTATTAAATCTCTAGCCTTTCCCTTAGGCAGAGTCACCGACATGTGAACTGAGTCAATGGTGAAACCCCCAATAGTCCATAGTAGTGGAAGGCGTTAGTTTAGATTTAACTGGATGGATAATAAATCCCAGTTTTTCAAATAACTGTTTTGTGGCTGTTACAGTTTGTTTGGCCAATTCCAAAGTTTTGCCCACAATGAGTATGTCATCTAAATATGCCATGACCATGTGTTTACGTTTCCGTAGAAACGCTAGGGCTGGTTTCAAAATTTTTGTGAACAGCCTGGGGCTGATGACCCATTTGGCAGTGCTTTATACTGCCAGAGTTGCCCATCCAGTTGAATTTTAAGTAACATCTGTGGTCACCTCGTATAGGCACTGAATAGTAAGCATCTTTTAAATCGTTGCTGGCCATGAGGTAACCTTTGGAAATTAATTTTTTAGCAGTAACACAGGTATCCATTTTGTCAGATCTATGGTGATGCGATAACCACCATCTTTTTTGTTTTTGATAAATATATTGGACACGAATTCTAATGGTTCGTGTTGAGTTTTCTCAATTTACACCTTTTATGTGAAGCCGCTCCAGTTCAGTTTGCGCTTGTGATTTTTCTTTATCAGAAGGCATGAACATTCGGTTCGGTATATGTTGAACTGGAGGGCTGTACTTGTGTATAAACTCTATTGTATATCCCTGAATACTCTTAAGATGTAAGTATCGGGTGTTAACATGCTCCATGCATTCAGAAAAGAGTGTAGTCTCCCCCCAACCTCCATGCTCCCTGTATTTTGTAGGGAACCAGACCCACCTACCTCCATAGTTACCAGTGGCAGATTTACTTATTTTTGTAGGTTCTTCGCTGCTGTTGTTGCGCTGGTGTCTGGATTTTCGGTTTGGTTGGCGTTGGAGGTCCCGCATCTTCCAAGAAGGCCGGCCTGGGCCATGGCCTAAAAAGACTCATGTTTTGAATACCGGGCCTTCGAGCTTTCACCAGTTCTGCTGGTGGGTGCGTAGGGGTGCTGTCTTTGGCTGTAGTGTTTGTTGGAGTCCATTTTATTAGTCCAGTAGGTTCTCTTGTTCCTGCACCCCCTGCACACTTGTTTTTCCTTCTGCGGACCCCTCTTCCAGGTCAGCCCAAAACTGACCCGCAGTGCTCCCCTCTGATGATGTAGAAGCACTGTGCAGCCCTTCAAGAGGTACTGCTGTGGGTTTATCATAGGGCCCACAGTGACCCGACTCCATCTCCCGGAGTCTGTCACGTTGGAGCAAATGCTCCACACACCACTCCATCCGGCTCCAGCGCTCTCGTGCGCTGGCCGCCCGCGGTTGTTCAAAGTCGGACTCCTCTGAGTCCACGACCTTGTTTGTTTTTGTGTCTAACCTTTCCGCCCGTCCGCGTGGATCTGGCCGGTGCGGAGGCGGCATCGGGCACAGCTGATCCCCTATCGGTGATCCGAGTGCCGCTGGCTGCTGCTGGCTGCCCGCTGCTCCGTGGTCCTCCCTCACCAGCTTTGTCCTTACTGCCGTGGAGTGGATCTGGCCGGTGCGGAGGTGACATCAGGCACAGCTGATCCCATCTAGCCCACCAGCTTTGTCGCAGCCCATTGGTTTCTCCACCTGTAATTAGCATGGTAAAAACACAAAAAGACTGCAGCTCTTACGTGCAGGTCCAAGTTAAAATTGTCGCTACGGGGGAACGTCGTTCCACCCTGTCTCCTGCCGTTTTCGACTTGTCCAAAAAGTCCATGGCCCCATTTGAATAGTCTCCCGCCCGGCCGTGGTGTTCTGGCCGGCGCGGGACCAAAAGTCGGCACAGCTGATCCCTTACGGGGCTTGTGCTTTCAGCTGCTGCTGGCTCCCGCAGCTTTGCGGTCCTCCCCAGCCAGCTTTACTCGCAGCACTTGTGGACACTATTTTGTCCAGCTTCCCCCCCTGTGTAAAACAGCGCGGGGACAAAAGCTACCGCAGAATAAATCACTTACCTGCAGGTCGCGGTTTCAAACTTACCGCTGCGGGGGAACGCTCCACCCCGCCTGTCGTTTCGCAAGCGTGAAGCGATATGACACGCATGCGTCATGGCGGGGTTCTTCACGTAGTCACTCACGTGACTCCGAAGTAAAATCCTTCTGCTATTTGGCATCAAAGCTGAAGGAAGATTGTTGAAGTGCTTTTGTGTTAATCCACAATATCTTTCAAAGTCTTAAGACAGTTCACTGCAAATGTATATTATTTTATCATTTTTTGTTAGGACAGTCAACAAAGCAAAGACTTTAGGTGATGCAAATACACTTCTTACTTGGAGTTCAGCTGGGTGTTCTTGGGTTCAACATTAAACATTTTTTTTTAAATAATATATTTTTTAAATGTGACTAATAACCATGCTTATTATAGCACGATCACTGCTTCCCACGTGGAACTGTCACGTTTCTAGGCAGCAATAACATAGATAATAGAACAGTGCAGCACAGGAACAGGCCCTTTGGTCCATTATGCCAACGCCAAACATGATGCCAAGTTAAACTAATGTCCTCTGCCTGCACATGACCCATATACCTCCAGTTCCTGCATACCTAAAAGCCTCTTAAATGCCACTATCGTATCTACCTCCACCACCACCCATGGACCAGAGGACATAGGTTCAAGATGAAGAGGAAAAGATTTAATAGGAATTTGAGGGGTAACTGTTTCACACCTAGGGTGGTGGGTGTATGGAACAAGCTGCCAGAGGAGATAGTTGAGGCTGGGACTATCCCAGCATTTAAGAAGCAGTTAGAAAGGCACATGGATAGGACAAATTTGGAGGGATACGGACAAAACGCAGGCAGGTGGGGCTAGTGTAGCTGGGACTAGCCCCACCTGCTTGTAGCAAATGGAGCTGATGGGCCTGTTTCCAAGCTGTGTCACTAAGACTCCATGACTCTACCACCCCTGGCAGCATATTCCAGCACCCACCATTCTGTGAAAAACACCTGCCCCATGCAAGCTGTTGTTTACTAATAAAGTTATACCCAGTCTTTAACATTTCCACCTTGGGAAACATGTTCTGACTACCCAAATGATGGACCAAGTTTATCATTCGCGTTTCATCTCAACCCATCCCTCGTTTACTTTCTTGCACTGTTTTCTCACTACTCATGTGCATTATTGCTCACATGTAATGGAGACACAAGGAACTGCAGATGCTAGATTCTTGAGCAAAACATACGGTGCTGGAGTAACTCAACGGGTCAGGCAAGATTTGCGCAGGGAGTGGATATTCGGTGTTTCGGGTCGGGAGGCTTCTTCAGACTGATTGTTGCAGCGGGAAAGAAAGGTGGAAAAGAGAGGTAGGACGATACAATGTTGACAACTGGTAGGTGGATACAGGTGAGAATGGGCATCATTGGAAGATGGGTGGAGTAAGTAAATCTAGCGATGAAAAGGAGATGAAAGGGTGTCAAATCAGGAGAGCAGTGAAATGTAAAGCCAGAGGGAGAGGTATGGGTGGAAGGGGATGAGAGGGCTTGGGGTAAGTGGGGGGAATAAGGGGAAATGACGGAATGGGAGATGAATGCACAAAGGAGTGGAAAGGTTCAGAGTGACAGTAATGTTGGAGAAATTAGGGTGCACTGAAGAAGGAAATGGATAGATGGGGGCGGGGGCTGGGCGGAGGAGGTGGCTGTTCTTAGCATCCGCCTTATCTAGAGTGGGGCCACTTGCAAACTGAAATTCCACTTGGATAGTTCACACCCAATAGTGAATTCTCCCATTTTAATCAATACTCCCACCCTTATCTCTTTCCCATAACCACTCCCACCGCATTGATTTCGGCAAATAACTCACCTCAGTCACTTTGCTCCTTATCCTCTGCTTTTTTACGCGCATCTCCCATTCCCTAATTTTCCTTTTATTCCCGCCTCTTTTCCGCCTCCCGTCCATGCCATCTAAACACCTCCCTGTGGCTTTATATGTCTTTCCTCATCTCTCTTATCTGATGCGCTTTTGTCTCATTTTCTTCTCTAGTCATTGTCACTTACTTTACCAAACCCCATCACCTGTCTCCACCTATCACTCGCCAGGCTTTGTCCTGCCTCAGCTCTCTTTTCCAGTTTATTTCTCCACTACCATAATCAGTCTAAAGAAGGATTCCTAACCAAAGCATCACCTATCAAGTGCCTGAAGAGTTACACCACCAATTCATGTTTGGCCCATATGTAATATCAAACTATGCCATTCTAAGCAGCCTTCTCTCAAACAATTCACAGAGGCATTCTTTGTCTCAAGCAGCCAAGTTAATCAAGATAAAGCCCTTTGATTTGTTTTGATTTGAAAAGGCATACTACAGACTTATAATATCAATGAATATAAATAAAGCAATTAATATCACAGAAGTCCCTTTATGGAAACAAACAATTTAGTCCAATTGGTCTATTTAAATGGGTAATCTATCCTCCCCTCCCACTGCACACGCACGCACATACATGCACGCACATGCACACGTGTACATGCACATGCACTCACCGCATGCATGCACACACACAAACACACACACATGCCCGCATATACACAGACAAGCACACACCTCATGCATGCACGCACGCGCACACACATGCACAAATACACTCATGCGCACACATACACAGGCACGCGCACACGCATGCATATACATAAATACACATACGGCCACACAATCATACACACACACGCGCACACACCACATGCATGCACACATACGCACACACTTGCACACATGCAGACACACACATGCACATACATGCACACACACATACGCACATATTCATACACACACGCGCGCCCACAAGCACACATGGCGTGCATGCATACTTGCACACACTTGCACACGTGCAGACACACACGCACACACACACACACACACACACACACACACACACACGCAGACACATGCAGACACACACATGCATATACATACACATTGTAATTGTAAATTGTAATTGTAAATCTTTATTGTCATTTCCTGAGTATTCGCATACTCAGAGGAAACAAAAAAACGTTTCTCAACCAGTGTCCATTCAGTTTTCGTTACAAAATAAATAGCAATTAAAGTTAAAATACATGTCATGAACAATTTAACCCTCTAATAACATTCAATAACATTCAACAGCCGTTCCGACCGGCAGCGGGGTGTTTGTGCGCGATACTTGGCAGGGGGGAAAGTTCATTTAACAGTCTTATAGCCTGTGGGAAGAAGCTGAGGAGCATCCTGCTGGTTTTGCAGCTGATGCTCCTGTACCTCTTCCCAGATGGGAGGATGGTGAAAAAGTCATGCGATGGGTGGTAAGGGTCTTTGATGATGTAGATGGCTCTGTTGATGCATCTCTTCTTGTATATGCACATGCACACACATGCACATGCACACACACACAAGCTTTCATGACACTTGTTCCATATTACATCTTCAACCATTATTTTGTTCTGCCAGTGAATCTACAATCTTGAGCAAAAAACAGACCACGGGAGGAACATCTATTCAGGCAACATTCGTGGACAAATTACATTTTGGATAGAGACCCTTCTTCAGAATGTCTTCGGGATCTGGAAAGTTGCCAAGTTTCTGACTCAATCACAAACTGAAAATTAAATTTCACTGCCTCCAACTTTGTGCATCAAGAAGCTTCATCTGACATCTGTGCCAAAGCTCCTGCTGTTTGTTCAGTATTTACACCTTGGTGTTACAAATCAAATCACATCACTCCCCAACGTGTATCTGATTCCAGCTGCTTCGATTCATCAGAATTTTAGATGTTTGTTCCATTTCTGTCATCGATGTTAATCTAATCAAAAGAGTCCCAACATTTTGCAATGAAAACATTTTAAATGGAAGTGGATAAAGTAAAGGTTGCCATAGACTGTCCTTAAGTGGCTTCTATATGGACAGTCTTTCAGATTACACAGTTTCAATCTTCTCCACAATTTCGACAACCTAATCTCCTTTTCTGAAATTCTGAGCTGACTTAACCTGAGGAACTTGCCTGCACATTCAGAGGCTGTTCATATTATTCATGTGTAGGAAGGAACAGCAGATGCTGGTTTAAACCGAAGATAGACACAAAAAGCTGGAGTAACTCAGCGGGAAAGGCAGCAGCTCTGGAGAGAAGGAATGGGTGATGTTTTGGGTCGATACCCTTCATGTCACTCATTTCAACATCCCACTGAGTTACTCCAGCTTTTTGTGTCTATCTTCTATTTTATTCATTGATCCAAATCTTACTTTCGTATTGATATAAATAAGATTCATTTATAAAAGTAAATGAAGAATGCAGGGGCCCAGTCTTTCTCCATCCCTGCTCTTGACTCTACAACTTCCACCTTCTCCAAATGCACTGCATTTGCTTGTGATGCTGCAAAAATATTACCTGCCCCCGTTCAGTCCACGAGGGATAAATTCAGTCTCATTCGAAAGAATCTCTTCCGCTGTACCTTGTGTAACTCATTTTTTCAGAGAATCCCC
This sequence comes from Leucoraja erinaceus, assembly GCF_028641065.1. NCBI lineage: Eukaryota > Metazoa > Chordata > Chondrichthyes > Rajiformes > Rajidae > Leucoraja > Leucoraja erinaceus. Next base: position 3,450,322 of record NC_073397.1, read on the forward strand.
ACAGCTATACTTCTGCTTCTCCTGATCTAGCTACAAATTTATTGCTGATGTATCACTGAAATGTTATTAAAAATCCACCGTTGGTCAAAACTAAAGTTCACAACATATTGACAATGGAAAGCATTTTTTTTTCATTGAGTTCAACGCTAATATAACTTTCCACTGCATTTTCATAAGGTTTTTTTTTCATGCAAAACATTGATTGACCAATTTATTGCAGTGAAAAGAGTTAATATATTGAATGTGGAGAGGATATTTCTTCCTATGGGAGAGCCTGCAACAAGTGCTCATAATTTAAAGGAAAGGCATCACCATTTAAGGCAGATCAGGAGAATTTTTCTTTCCTCTTGGAAGGGTAGTATTCTTTGGAACTTTCTTCCTCAAAGGGTAGGAAGGATCGTGTTTGAATATTTTTAATGCAGAACTGAATAGATACTTTTTGATTGCTTGAAAGGTATAGCATGGAAACTGGTCCGTTGAGCCCATGCCGACTATCAAATGCCCATGTTTGCATCCGCATCCAACATTGTAAGGGTAATTTGCTAAAGCTGCAAACCTGCACGTCTGTGGGATGTGAGAGGAAACTGGAGCACTCGATTGAAATCCATGTGGTCACAGGAAGAACATGCAAAGGCTGCACAGATAGCTCCCGAGATCAGGAGCGAACCTGGTTCTCTGGCACTGTTCTATCAGCTACGCCACTGCGCCATCCTTGATAAGAAACGTTACTGGGATTAGACAAGGATGCACAATTGAAATTGTCAGATCAGGCATGACCTTAATAAATAGCAGGAGAGAAATATAAGGAGAGGTTGAATAGTCTGGACTCTATTCATTGGAGTGCAGGAGGATGAGGGGTGTATAGAGGTGTATAAAATGATGAGAAGGATAGATTAGGTAGATACACAGAGTCTCTTGCCCAGAGTTGGGGAATCGAGGACCAGAGGACTTCAGGTTTAAGGTGAAGGGGAAATGATTTAATAGGAATCTGAGGGGTAACCTTTTCACACAAAGGGTAGTGGGTGTATGGAACAAGCTGCCAGAGGAGATAATTGAGGCAGGGACTATCCCAACATTTAAGAAACAGTTAGACAGGTACATGGATAGGACAGTTTTCGAGGGATGTGGATCAAATGCGGGTACGTGGGACTATTGTAGCTAGGACGTTGGCTGGTGTGGACAAGTTGGGCTGAAGGGCCTGTTTTCACGCTGTATCACTCCTCGAATCTCAGGGGTCTCCAAATTATGGCCCAAAGAACACATCCGGCCCGACACAAGATTTTATCGAGCCCGCAGCAAGCTATCATCACGTTCCGTGCAGCGGGATGTTAGCGGGTTCTGAGGCAGGGGTGCACTGCTGCCAGAGCTCACTCCAGCACCTCTGTAAAAAAAGCCAAAATAAATAGTGGGGAATTTTAACTAGCGGGTGTGTGGTTAGGGTAACCTGGTTAAAAGAGGGGGAAGGGGATGACTCATTACTACTGTGGTTCCCTGTATGAGGGGAGGAGCACTAGGATACCTAGTCTGCATCATGGAGGTTGTGGGCCTCGTGCTGAGCCTGGAACTCTGGTGAGGTGACGGCTCTGGCCCGCTGGTGGCCGGTGGAGAGACGAGGATCGGCGAAGTCGCTGGTGGAGGCCCGTATGGGGGTTGGAGTAGAGATACGGGCAGCGAGTTTGTGCCGGGCAGCCACCTCGGTAAAAATACATGATTTCAATTTCTTGTTTTACTTAAGTTCTTTTTTGAGTTCATTAAATTGATAAAACTGACATTTTTTCATTTTTTCCTACGGCCCACAAAAATGTGCCAAATATATAATGTGGCCCTCATGCTGAAAGGTCTGGAGGTTACTGCTCTATGACATGAGGGCTTGTGTGGCCAACTCGTACTCGCAAATGATTCCCCCTCTTAAACAGGGAACTCGTATCTCCTCCTGTCCAGAACGTTGTGGTACAATGTTAAATTCAGACCTCAGCCATTCAAAATAATGGGACGGGACAGTCATGCTGCAGGTAGTGCTGCTGACCCACAGCTCACAACAATGCGGGGGCCCAGCAGAGGATCACTGAGAACAAAGGGGGGCCGGGCGTGGGGCCGCTGAGAATGAAGGGGAAACTGGCAGTGTGGGACCGAGGGGGGGGGGGGGGGGGGGGGGGGGGGGCACCAAGAACAAAGTGGGGATTGGTGGCTGTGGGTTGGGAGGAGGAATAGACAATAGGTGCAGGAGAAGGCCATTCGGCCCTTCGAGCCAGCACCGCCATTCAATGTGATCATGGCTGATCATCCCCAATCATTCCCCCCGTTCCTGTCTTCTCCCCATATTCCCTGGCTCCGCTACTTTTAAGAGCCCTATCTAGCTCACTCTTGAAAGCATCCAGAGAACCCGCCTCCACCTCCATCTGAGGCAGAGAATTCCACAGACTCACCACTCTCTGCGAGAAAAAGTGTTTCCTCGGCTCCGTTCTAAATGGCTTACCCCTTATTCCTAAACTGTGGCCCCTGGTTCTGGACTCCCCTAACATTGGGAACATGTTTCCTGCCTCCAGCGCGTCCAAACCCTTAACAATCTTAGGACTGTTCGGTACTGTTGTAACATGTGGCGATACTTGTGTACTGCCTAGTTTGTATGTAAAACAATGTATTTCACTGTACCAAGGTACATGTGGCAATAAAGTAAAATATCATTCAAGTGTCATTAGAAATGGGAATAGTGCCGGAGGATTGGCGTACTGCGCATGTTGTTCCATTGTTTAAAAAGGGGTCCAAGAGTAAACCTAGCAATTATAGACCTGTTAGTTTGACGTCAGTGGTGGGCAAATTAATGGAAAGGATACTTAGAGATAATATATATAAGCATCTGGATAAACAGGGTCTGATTAGGAACAGTCAACATGGATTTGTGCCTGGAAGGTCATGTTTGCCTAATCTTCTTGAATTTTTTGAAGAGGTTACTCGGGAAATTGATGAGGGTAAAGCAGTGGATGTTGTGTATATGGACTTCAGTAAGGCCTTTGACAAGGTTCCTCAAGGAAGGTTGGTTAAGAAGGTTCAATGGTTGGGTATTAATGGTGGAGTAGCAAGATGGATTCAACAGTGGCTGAATGGGAGATGCCAGAGAGTAATGGTGGATGGTTGTTTGTCAGGTTGGAGGCCAGTGACTAGTGGGGTGCCACAGGGATCTGTGTTGGGTCCACTGTTGTTTGTCATGTACATCAATGATCAGGATGATGGTGTGGTAAATTGGATTAGTAAGCATGCAGATGATACTAAGATAGGAGGGGTTGTGGACAATGAAGTAGATTTTCAAAGTCTACAGAGAGATTTATGCCAGTTGGAAGAGTCGACTGAAAGATGGCAGATGGAGTTTAATGCTGATAAGTGTGAGGTGCTACATCTTGGCAGGACAAATCAAAATAGGACGTACATGGTAAATGGTAGGGAATTGAAGAATGCAGGTGAACAGAGGGATCTGGGAATAACTGTGCACAGTTCCCTGAAAGTGGAATCTCATGTAGATAGGGTGGTAAAGAAAGCTTTTGGTGCGCTGGCCTTTATAAATCAGAGCATTGAGTATAGAAGTTGGGATGTAATGTTAAAATTGTACAAGGCATTGGTGAGGCCAATTCTGGAGTATGGGGTACAATTTTGGTCGCCTAATTGTAGGAAGGATGTCAACAAAATAGAGAGAGTACAGAGGAGATTTACTAGAATGTTGCCTGGGTTTCAGCAACTAAGTTACAGAGAAAGGTTGAACAAGTTAGGTCTTTATTCTTTGGAGCGCAGAAGGTTAAGGGGGGACTTGATAGAGGTCTTTAAAATGATTAGAGGGATAGACAGAGTTGACGTGGATAAGCTTTTCCCACTGAGAGGAGGGAAGATGCAAACAAGGGGACATGACTTGAGAATTGAGGGACAGAAGTTTAGGGGTAACATGAGGGGGAACTTCTTTACTCAGAGAGTGGTAGCTGTGTGGAATGAGCTTCCAGTGAAGGTGGTGGAGGCAGGTTCGTTTTTATCATTTAAAAATAAATTGGATAGTTATAAGGACGAGAATGGAATGGAGGGTTATGGTCTGAGCGCAGGTATTTGTGACTAGGGGAGAATACATGTTCGGCATGGACTAGAAGGGTCGAGATGGCCTGTTTCCATGCTGTAATTGTTATATGGTTATAAGTATCATTGTACCTTATCAACATTTTTTTTTTCATCTTGTCTCCTTCTTGGCTCTTTAGTCCCCTTTTGTCACGCTTTTCATGCTTATTCTTTGTTCACCCATTGCTCGTTCGCTTGCATGACAGATGATGTAGCTCGCCGTTGGTTTCTGTCGCCGTCCAACATGTTGACAGAATTGTCGCCCGACTCGTCACAGAGTGCATCGCGTCATCACTTCCAGGGATCGCTACGAGGAGGCTTCTGCCATGATCCCCAATTGCTCATCACAAACCTCTCTCACATATCCAACTATCACTTGTGTGGTAGACTTGTGTAGTAGGATGGAACTGCTGATGCTGGTTTAAATCGGATAGACACAAAATGATGAAGTAACTCAGTGGGACAGGCAGCATCTCTGGAGAGAAGGAATGGGTGACGTTTTGGGGTCGAGACCCTTCATCAGTCTGAGTTACTCCAGTATTTTATGTTCAACTATCACTTGCCAAGTTGTGTCCCATTCCCACCACATTTCCAACTTGCTCACCCCCACTACAATCAGTCTGAAAAAGGGTCCAGACCCAAAACATCACCTATCTCTGTATTCCAAAGATGCTGGCCGACCCTCTGACTTATTCCAGCGTTTTGTGATGTACACAAGATTGCAGCATCTGCAGTTTCTTGTGTCTCTGGCAAATAAGATTAGCTTGGGTAGGCAAATTGGTGTGAAGCGATGATTTGGGTTGAGGGGCCTGCTTCTGTGCTGTACAACTTCATGTCTTTAAATAATTGATAAGGAAAATAATAAAATGGTGTAATATGATTGATAGACTGAAACAGAGCTAAGTGTTTCAGTGGTCAAGGGGTGAAAGTCGGCACTTTGGGAATTTAATTTAAAAGATTTAGGGTCAATAAATAAGATATATTCAGGAGACTTTTACATTTGGGATGCTCATTCGCAGGCTGGTGGAGCTCTGTGAAAGAGATAAAGAGATGGTTTCAACTGGAGAAGAGTTGGGTGATGTTATCCTGTAAATTGGCATGAAGGGTCTCGACCCAAACTGCCACCTGTTCCTTTCCTCCAGAGATGCTGTCTGACCTGCTGAGTTACTCCAGCTTTTTGTGTCTATCTTTGGTTTAAACCAGCATCTGCAGTTCCTCCCAACACAATCCTGAATTGATCTAGCCTGAAAGGAAAACAGATAAGGGAGAATAGAAATGAAAATAAAATTAGTTATTTTCTAACATTTAGCATTTACACTAAGTCGTTACTATCAATGAGTGAGGGAGCCTTGACTTCCTGCAGACAACAAAGAATGAGAATGGTGTTGAGGTCCTATCCTATAGTTTAGTTTAGTTTAGTTAAGTTAAGTTTAGAGATCCATTGCTGAAACAGACCCTTCGGCCCATCGAGTCCACACCAACCAGCGATCCCCGCACACTTCCATTACCCTACACACACAAGGGACAATTTTTTACATTTATACTAAGCATTTATACCAAGCCAATTAACCCTCAAACCTACACGTCTATGTTGTGTGGGAGGAAACCCACACAGAGCACTGGGAGAATGAACCATCCCTATACAGACAGCATCCGTAGTCAGGATCAAACCCGGGTCTCTGGCACTGTTAAGCAGCAATTCTACCGCTGCACCACCGTGTCACCCCAATACCAATGTATCCAATACTGCCTGAATAAACATAAATTTTCCGATATTTTTCTAAAACATTAATAAACATATTAACTGTTTAAATATCTAAATGCAAATACTAACAGAACATTTATAAATATCTAAAAGCAAAGACGGCTACAATTGAATGCTTTGATACTTGCAAGGCATGTGCAGTTTTGAAATCTCTAGTAGCACCAGTGGGAACAACAAGCTCTCTGTGGAAGTGTACACAGCAGGGAGTCACTCAACACAAGTGATTTGGGAACTGATCAACCTCTGTACAAAGCCAATGGTTGCTTCCTCAACATGTACATTTGCTCAGAAAAAAAACCTCAAGCTGGGTTCATGTTTTATTGCAGTTCAGACAATCGAACACCAGAAATTGATGGCAATTATGTACAGTCACACAGTTTACATCACACCGAAACGGCATTAAGCCTCTCTGATGTTCAAGTGCAGACTAACAAAAATAAAACCCATTTACTGTCCGCATAGAACATCAACTAAATGGTTATGCAACATCTTACAAAGATAGATGTTGATACAGTATATCATTCTAGCTGCACTTAGCATCCAGACCTATTCCACTCCAAATACAAAATTGCTTCATGTACACTTTAATCAATCTTATATCTACTTACATTCTACTCAAAAAACACACATAAACCCTTCACTGATACATATAGCTATTTTATTCTCACAGAGGCAACCATTTACATATTCCTCACATAAACAGACAGCGTTCATAGTCATACAGCATGCAACACAGGCCCTTCAGTTTGACTTGCCCATGCTACCAAAATGCTCCATCTGTGCTAGTCCCATCTGCTAGCATTTGGCCCATATCACTCCAAACCTTTCCTATCCATGTACATGTCCATATGTCTTTTAATGTTGTTTTTGTACTTGCCTCAACTACCTCCTCTAGCAGCTCGTTCCATATACCCACCACGCTCTGTGTGAAAAAGATCCACCTCAGGTTCCTATTAAATCTTTCCCCTCTTACTTTAAACCTAAGACCTCTGGTTCTTGATTCCCTACTATAGACAATAGATGCAGGTGTAGGCCATTCGGCCCTTCGATCCAGCACCGCCATTCACTGTGATCATGGCTGATCATGTACATTCAGTACCCCGCTCCTGCCTTCTCACCATATCAGCTGACTCCGCTATCTATAAGAGCTTTCTCTAACTCTCTCTTGAAAACATCCAGAAAATTGGCCTCCACTGCCTTCTGAGGCAGAAAATTCCACAGATTCACATCCCCTCTGGGTAAAAGACTGGGCATCTAGCCAATCTGTAACCCTCATTATCTTATACACCTCTATAAGATCACCACTCATCCTCATGTGCAGCAAGGAATAAAGTCCTAGCCTGCTCAACTTCTCCCTGTACCTCAGGCCACCGAGTCCTGGCAACATCCTCGTAAATTTCCTTTGCACTCTTTCCAACTTAGCATTGTTTCCAAAGGCAGAGAGACCAAAACTGAACACAATACTCCAAATACTGAACATAATACTCAAAGTAATGAACACAATACTCCAGAGCTTACACTCACACAAAACTTACAGAGAAACACATGCAGTCATATTCACCTTCGTTGTAACTGGTATAGTTTGGCGAGACAGGCAGGTTGAGTAAAACAACAAACAAGTAAGAGAACTCAGAAACCACGTGCCGGCTTAGCCAACTGTATAATAGCTCTTGCTACCGGGAGGAGCGCGGTCGACTGAGGAGAAAAGCCCGCGAACTCACACCCGCAGTCACGTGAGGGCGCCCACCAATAACGAGGGTTCACACTTCCCCAAGCCACCACTAGGTGCCGCTACAATAGCCATTCAAATGCAATCTTATAAACACATTGCTCAGAGGTGCCTATTGCACAAGATTTTAACAATGATGATGTGGCTAGAACATACATGCTAAAATCACAAAGATATGTTTTTGACTGACCTTGACAATGCATTCCTCAAGAAAGAAACTTCAGCAGATTAAGTACAAATTAACCACTTTCCACAGCATTTTAAAATGTGAATTGAATTGAATTGAATACCTTATTGTCATATGTGACAAGTCACAGTGAAATTCTTTGCTTGCAAACCCAAACAGTCTCTCCACAAAGGACGCTGACAATGCTACAAATGTTCCCGCACCCTTGCTCAACCCTCCCCCTCCCCCTCACAGCGGCTCACAGCCCTCCCGCCGGGTCCACCCTTGTTCTCTTGTTCTCACCTCCCCCCCCCCCCCCCACCCCCCTCCCCCATGGCGACTTGCAGCACTGTTGGAACCTTATCCAACAAGGGAATCACTATTGAATGAACGATGGCATCTCGACTAGCCATCGGACATCACTCGACCTCTATACCTGTGCAGCAATGAAGGTGAGAGCGACTGGGGCAAATGGAAGACTGTGGGTGAGATGTGAGTGAGTAAGGGATGTGGGGTGGGGGCGGAGGTGGGGGGCGGAGGGGGGGGGGTTGGTAGGGATACAGAGAGAAGGGCAGATTTCTCATGATGAGGGATAGGAAAAGAGAGATTCTGAGAAGAGAAAAACTAGTTATTAGGAAATGAAGAAGGAGGCAGGGATTTGGGAATAAGGGAGATGGAGGTATCAGGACGTGACTATCAAAGGGTGTAAAAGTTACAAAAGTGTGGGTCAGAGGTTTGGGATTCAAACAAATGGGTAATAGATGTGCTGTCCATCTCTTGTAAATCTTCAACAGCAGGTGAGTCAGGAATTAATAAAATGATTGACTGGATGAATGAATCCTGGGAACTTTCTGCAATTCAATCAGGAGGGAATTAGGGGACAGGGAGCAAAAACGTTAACAAAAGTAGCAAACTATGCTGCGTTTGTAGCAAACGATGCAATCAGTAGGAACTGATTGATTCTAGATGGACTCAAATTGCTGGAGTAACTCAGCGGGACAGGCAGCATCACTGGAGAGAAGGAAGGGGTGACGTTTCAGACGCAATCTGAAAAAGAGTCTCAACCCGAACCATCACCCATTCCTTCTCTCCAGTGATGCTGCTTGTCCCGCTGAGTTACTCCAATATTTTGTGTCTATCTTCAGTTTGAACCAGCATCTGCAGTTCCTTCCCACACATTTTGGATGATTCTAGAAGTGAGTCCTCTTCAACTTAGGAATTGTTCATCATATATAGATGATGAAGACTGCATTCTAAAGCTATGATGTAACACCAGAGGAAGAAATGACTGACTACGGAGTACCACACACTATTATGTAACCGAAATATTTGGAGAAATATTGCGACTAAATATAACGTGATCAGATTACACTTATGGTTTAAGGAGAAGGGGAAAAGGTTTAATAGAAACCTGAGGGGTAATTTTTTCACACAAAGGTAGGCGGGTGTATGGAACAAACTGCCAGAGGAAGTAGTTGAGGCGGGGACTATCCCAACATTTAAAAAACAGTTAGACAGGTACATGGATCGGACAGGTTTGGAAGGATATGGGGCAAATGCTGGCAGGTGGGAGTTGTGTAGCTGGGACATGTTGATCGATGTGGGCATGTTGGGCTGAAGGGCCTGTTTCCATTCTGTATCACTCTATGACTCTATTATGGGATAAAAACATCACATAACTAAACTTCTACAATTGGTTCCAACCTGTGAGTGATACAAAGGGCTTCAGTTGTCAACCTGGTCTGTTCATGTCATCCAGTTCCACCAATACTTAAAGCCGGCACCATGTAAATAATTTGATCTGTTGGGAAAATCCATAGATGTCTCAGCAAACTGCGATCTGTGGACACCTCATACATCAAGTTGCTTTCCAATCAATATGCACCAGTGTGCTTGACTGCAAAATTCAGGGCACACCAGTCAAGGTAATACCTTTTATTAGACCAACAGTGAATTTTATTGAGGAAACGTCACAGTCAGGATGAAGGTATGGTGAATGTCTCCACATGCTCACAGCCAACTGGACTGTCACGGGTGACAAAATCATCAGTGAGATTGTGATCACTCTTGCAAATGGAAGCATTATTCATATCGCACTGCTGCTCTGGCAATATTTTTATTTTTCATGTGAGTGACATATTTTGTTCTTTGCATCTCCCTGCCAACTTCAATTTCGTCCTTGTTCCCCTTGAATAGAACCTACATCTGACAGCTGCAAGTGGCCATGGAAGGGCTTTTAGGCGCGTGCCTGGATTTGTATTATTTGCAAATATTTCATCACGGAAGACACAATGTGGCAATCAGACTCCTACCTCGCCTGCATCAACATCCATTGCTTCCCAACAATGAGTGCTCAAACATTTTACGCTTCCACTGATGAACTGCCCAGCTGTTGCTGCAACCTTCTTCTGCATTCCATCTGAACTAAGTTATTCCAGTCTTCTGACTTACAATGGGTCATTATTTGTCAACTGGGCAACTGCACAGTGAAATTCTTTTTGCGTATATTACGCATGCTGGCGCCGCCATCTTTCGGCGCCATTATCCAAAGTCCAAAGTCTTGTCGGCCCGCACGCTCGATATACTGGAGCAGTTCCCGCGAACTGACGTCCCTCTCCTGTCGGCCATCTTTGCGTCCTGGGGGTGCCTCCTGCAGCCTATCGTGAAGGTGCTGGAGGTATTATCCTGGTTCACCCTCCAACCGGCCCTTGCTCCTCGAGTCCGACGTCTCCAGCTCCCACCTGGTTTCGCCATCCGACAAGCCTTCGTTCGGGCCACGACGAGCCTTCAGGCAGGCTCCGGGACCCATCGACCAACAAGACTTTGGGCGAGGTCCCACCGACCAACCAGCCTTTCAATGAATTGGAGGTCATCAGAAAATCTGTAGCCCATATTATAACTCTCATTACATAATGGAATAATATAATCATACAACAAACAAACATGGCCCACCATGTCCGTGCCATCAATCTGTATCTATCCTATTTACCAGGGTTTGTGTGCCTTAACGATTCAGATGCTGGTCTAGATACTTCTTAAATGTGAAAGCTTTGGCTTCTGGAAGTCATTCCAGATTCCAACCGTGCTGTGGATAAAATGCGCCCATTCCTCTACCAAACCTGTTTTCACCTCACTTTGAACCTGCACTCTCAGGATTTCGATATCTCTTCATCATCATCTATCCTATCTTCACTTCTCATAACTTTGTAACCTCATTGTTTCATGATCGTTGAGATTTTGAATAAAGGGATCTTAAGAATCACCTCTTCCACCTCCACTACAAGGAAAACTAACCCACCCACTCTTACCTAAAATATTCACCACATACAACATTCTAATGGATAGAAATGAACAACAGATGCTGGTTGACACCAAAGATAGACACAAATTGCTGGAGTAGCTCAGCGGGACAGGCAGCATCTCCGGATAGAAGGAATAGGTGATGCTTTGACTCAAGACCCTTCTTCAGATCCTGGTGGATCCCCTTCTGCCCAGTCTCCCACCTGCCGTAGGTGCGGAGACCAGCACTGCATACAGTATTCCAGCTGTCACCTAACCAATATATTGTAAAGCTGGAAGTTTCCAGCTCTTATATTTTACAGCCTATAAAGTGAAATGATCCTTGTGCCACCTTCACCATCTTATCTACCTGTTTGACACCTTCAAGGCTCCTTGGACTTGTACACTGATGTTTATTTTGTTATTAGTACTCTTCAAGATGCTACATTTCCCAATGAATCCTCCTGAATTTGCTTTATTTCTCTAAATAATTAAGTTCAAACACACATTTATTTTTGGCTAGATAATATTTTAACATATTATTTGAATTGAATTGAATTGAATTCCTTTATTGTCATTCAGACCTTTCGATCTGAACAAAATGTTGTTGCCTGCAGTCATACATATAATAATAAATAACAAAAACATACAATAAACACAAATTAACATCCACCACAGTGAGTTCACCAGGCACCTCCTCACTGTGATGGAAGGCAAAAGTCTTAAAGTCTTTGTCTCTTCCCTCCTTGTTCTCCCTCTGTGCTGAGGCGATCCAGGCTTCCGATGTTGTGACCCCGCTGGGTGATGGTAAGTAAGTGCCGCGGCTCAACCGTGCTCCGCGAACGGGCCGGTTCAAACTCCGTGGCCCGGGGTGGTCGAAGCTGCCATCCTCCATTCCAGCTGTAGTTGCGGGAGCTCTGGAAAAACAGGTCAGCAACCTGTGACCTGCGAGCTCCCGGCGATGTCGTCCATTGGGCCGTGGCTGAGCCCTGAATTCAGGTCGCCACCGCCGGAAAGCCTGCGCAGCCCCGAAGCCCCGAAGCCGGGCCACCGCCACCGGAATGCCGGAACGCCGCCACAGCCCGAATTCGGCCAGCCTCGCGTTGGTAAGTCCTGGCGCCTCCTCTATTATAATCTTTGGTCCTGGCTGGCACTGCCTCTGGAGCCTCGAGGTCGGTCGCAGTTGGAGGCCGCCAGCTCCGCCATTAGGCCTCAGCGCAGACGGAGGCAGAGAAGGGGGATACGGCAAGAATAAGTTGCATTCCCCCGAAGGAAGAGGCAAAAAACATGTTTCACCCCCCCCCACACACACACATACACAACCTAATAAACTAAAGTTTAACTAATACAGGACAAAAGAAAACACCAAAAAAAGAAAAACCAGACGGACTGCAGGCGAGCCGCAGCTGTCAAGCAGTGCCAATTTCATAATATTTTCATATCTTCAACCTTGTCCGTATGAGCAATCTCCTCCAGTAGTGCAATGATAAATCTCAACACACCTCCAACTCTGATCACCCCCATCTTAATCATTCCACAACAACTAAACCACTCTGTTGCACTTTTACTCCCTCCCTGAAGGCAAGCCTTAAAACCTATTTTGCTGAACAAGTTGTTTCTTGTTTTGCTCATTCTTCTTCTATACCAAGATTTGATAGAGCAAGTTTGACTTCACATTGACCTCCCAATGATTTTAGTTAAAGTGAGAACATATTGGTTTCCATCTGGTTGCCACCATAACCTCTCTCCACACAACTATCCTTTCCCAGCTGTCACTTGGATTAAGAAGGACAACAGAGAGAATAATATTTTAAAGTTTCTAATAACTTCACAATCTCCCGAAAGAACAGATCGCAACTCATGGGCTGCACAGTGGCGCGGCTGGTAGTGCTGCTGAATCACAGCGCCAGAGACCCGGGTTCAATCCTGACCTGGAGTGTTGTCTGTGTGGAGTTTGCATGTTCTCCCTGTAACCGGGTGCTCCAGTTTCTTCCAACATCCCAAAGACATGTGGATTTGCAAGTTAATTGGTGTAATTTAAAATGTAGGGCAGCACAATGGCACAGTGATAGAGCTGCTGCCTTACAGCGCCAGAGACCCAGGTTTGATAGCAGTCTGTGCGGAGTTTATACATTCTCCCTCTGACCGTGTGGGTTTCCTTCAGGTTCACAGGTTTCCTCCCACATTTCAAACACGTGCAGGTTTGTGTGTTAATTGGCTTCTGTAAATTGTCCCTAGTGTGTTGGATGAAACTAGTGTATGGGTGATTGTTGGTCGGTGTGGACTCGTTGGGCCGAAGTCCCACACTGTATCTCCAAACTAACCTAAACTAAACTCTGGAAAATTACATCACAGGTCTACATGTAAACAAAACATGTACCAATGATGCCAAGTGATCACATATTCAATGGAACAGAGCTAAATTCTGCAATATTACAACCCTTCATCCTGAATGCTGTTGTACAATTAAACAATAAGCAGCAGGAGAAGACTCTGGCTACACAATGGTGGGCCTTACCAACATCTGTACGGAGTTTGGACGTTCTCCCTGTGACCGCATGGGTTTTCTCCGAGATCTTCGGTTTCCTCCAACACTCCAAAGATGCACAGGTTTGTAGATTAATTGGCTTGGAATAATTGTAAATTCTCCCGAATAAATGTGTAAAATAGTGTTGATGTGCGGGGATCGCTAGTTGGTGCGGACGCAGTGGGCCGAAGGGCCTGCTTCCATGCTGTATCTCTAAACTAAATTGGAGTAAATCTCATACAGATTAAACATGTCACTCCAATTCACAAAACACTGATCAATGAAGGCAAACATACCAAATGCCATCTCCACCACCCTGCCTACTAGCGTTGCCATTTTCACAGTACTATGCACATGCACCCCTTCATATTTCTGTTCTGCAACAGTCCCAGGACCCTACCATTTACTGTGAAAGTCCTGCTTGTTTTTTCTTCAAAAGTGCAACATTTTCCAGATATCTGAATAAAAATCCATCTGCCATTGCTTGACCCATTCTAAATCTCATTCTAATCTTAGATGACTTCATCACTATACACAACATGACCAATTTTAGTGACATCCAAACTTACTAACCATGTCCCTTATATTTACATCCAAATCCTTAATGCAAATAAACTTTAATGTCCCCCACACCAATCCCTGTGACACACCACTTGTTAGAAGCCTCCAGTCTGAGTAACAACTCTCCGACATCACACAAAGATAGACACAAAATGCTGGAGTAACTCAGCGGCACATGCAGCATCTCTGGAGAGAAGGAATGGGTGATGTTTCGGATCAAGACCTTCAGACTGGGAGCCTGGGGAAAGGGGAACGAGAGAGATATAGATGGTGACTAGATCAAGTGCAGACCCGTTGGGTCTGTTTCCCCAACGGCGTTCGGGGGGGGGGGGAGGCTGCGGCATCACACCTAACCCTAACCACCCCCCAAACACACAGGTGGGGGGAGTGGGGGTGAGAAGAGGGGAGGGAGGGAGAGGAGGAGGAGGAGGAAACGGGACAGATTTGGGAGAGAAAGGAGAGCGGGGTAGGGGGTGAGAGGGGGTATGGGGAGAGAGATGTGTGGGAGGTGGGATGGGGGAGGGAGGGGAAGAGGGAGGGAGGGGGAAGAGGGAGGGAGGGGAAGAGGGAGGGAGGGGGAGAGAGGAGAGGGGGGGGGGGGGGTGGGGGGGGAGAGGGGAAAGAGTGGGGAGGGAGAGTGGAGGGGGAAGGGGGAAGAGAAGTGGAAGAGTGGGGAGGGAGGGAGGAGGAGGGGTAGGGGGAGTGTGATGCTGTGATGGAAGAGGGAGAGAGGGATAGGGGGAAAGGGGGGGGGGGAGAGAGGGAAGGGGGCGGGATAGAGAGGAAAGGGGGTGGGAGAGAGGGATGGGGAGAGGGAGAATGGTGAGGAGAGGGAGAGGAGAGAAGGGGAGAGAAGTAGAAGAGTGGGGAGGGAGGGAGAGGTAGAGGGGTAGCGGGAGTGGTGGAAGAGGGACGGGGGAGTGGTGGAAGAGGAACAGAGGGGTAGGAGGAGGAAGAGGTGGGGAGAGAGAGGAAGGGAGTGGAAGAGAGAGGGGTGGGGGAGGGAGAGGGGTGGGGTAAGGGGAGAGAAGTGGAAGAGTGGGGGGGGAGGGGTATGGGGAGTGGTGGAAGAGGGACAGAGGAGGTAGGGGAAGGGGGCTGGGGAGAGAGGGAAGGGGGTGGGGGGTAGAGAGGGAAGGGGGGTGGTGGGAGAGAGGGATGGGTGGGAGAGGGGTGAGGAGAGGGAAACATAGAAACATAGAAATTAAGTGCAGGAGTAGGCCATTCGGCCCCTTGAGCCTGCACCACCATTCAATATGATCATGGCTGATCATCCAACTCAGTATCCTGTACCTGCTTCTTCTCTCCATACCCCCTGATCCCTTTAGCCACAAGGGCCACATCTAACTCCCTCTTAAATATAGCCAGTGAACTGGCCTCAACTACCTTCTGTGGCAGAGAATTCCAGAGATTCACCACTCACTGTGTGAAAAATGTTTTACTCATCTCGGTCCTAAAAGATTTACCCCTTATCCTTAAACTGTGACCCCTTGTCCTGGACTTCCCCAACATCTGGAACAATCTTCCTGCTTCTAGCCTGTCCAACCACTTAAGAATTTTGTAAGTTTCTATAAGATCCCCCCTCAATCTCCTAAATTCTAGAGAGTATAAACCAAGTCTATCCAGTCTTTCTTCATAAGACAGTCCTGACATCCCAGGGATCAGTCTGGTGAACCTTCTCTGTACTCCCTCTATGGCAACAATGCCTTTGAGCATTGGGCATTGTGACATCACACGATGGAACGTTCACCAGGGGCTGGGGCTGCTTCTATGGGTGAGATTCTAGTTTATTTTTGAAATATTGGGTGGGGGGGGGGAGAAGGATTTGATTAAAAACGTGTACTTAAACACGACGAAATATAATGAGGAGCGGATACTTGGAAAGAAGAGTGAAATCTCTACCGAAATGGAAAAGATGACGGCGATTCTGCATCTGGTTTCGGAGTTGCAGGGAATCAAAGGAAGAAAGGCGGCCGGCAGCCGTCCATGTAAATGGATCCATTCCGATTGGACATCTGTGAGTATTGGGCATTGTGACATCACACGATGGAACAAATCAAAAGGCAGCCGGACGGCAGATGGCGGACGGCAGGCGGCAGCCACAGACTTTTAATATATAATAGATATAGAGAGATATAGAACAAACAAATGAAAGTTAGGCCAAAAATTAATGATGATCAAGGAAGCTGTCTATTGTTAGCTGCGGGCTAGGTAAAAACGGGTTACACAGGCCATGAAACTCACCAGGACGCAAGTGAAATTAACACCATCCTCTGTCTCTTACCTTCAAGCCACTTTTGTATCTAATTTGCTAACTCACACTGGATCCCATGTGGTCTAACACTCTAACCTTCCATGCGGTACCTTGTCAAAGGTCTTGCTAAAGTCCATGTAGACACTGTCTACTGCACTGCCCTCTTCACAATCAAGTTCTGCAAAATCATATGTCCTACCCCTTACACCATGGCCACTTCCAACAGCAGCAACACCATGCCCCAGAACAACACAACAGACACTGCTTTCAGATGTCAGAGAAAAAGACAAATGTAAGTTGGGGTGGCATGGTGGCGCAGCGGTAGAGTTGCTGCCTTACAGCGCCAGAGACCCGGGTTAGATCATGACCACGTGTGCTGGCTGTACAGAGTTTGTAGATCCGACTGATCTCTGGTTGTGATAGGATGGTTCAACTGCCTGATAACAGCTGGGAAGAGACTGTTGCTGAGTCTGGAGGTGTACGTTTTCACATTTCTGTACCTCTTACCTGATGGGAGAGGGGGAGAGGGAGTGCGAACCATCCTTGATTTGCCAAGGCAGCATGAAGCATTGTTGGAGTCAATAGAGGGGATGTTGGTTTGTGTGATGGTCTGGGCTGCGTCCACAATTCTCTGCAATATATTGCGGTCTTGGATGGAGCTGTTTCCAAACAAGGCTGTGATGCATCCTGATAAAATGCTTTCTATGGTGCATCTGTAGAAGTTGGTGATGGTCGTTGGGAACATGCCAAACTATGCACCAAGTAGAGGTGCTTGGCCTTTGCTTTGATATGGGTGGTCGAGGACAGTGATTCCCAACCTGGGGCCATGGCAAATTTCAGGGGGGCCACAGAAAAAATTGGGGATTAAGGGGGCCACAGGTTCAATGAAGGGGCCACAGAGCTACCACCCCGTTGCCTCCTAAATTTCAGTTCTAATAAATTTAAATCTATGTAGTTGAAATATTTTTGATGTTTGTGGAATAGAATAAAAGAGAATATATGTGTAATTAATAGACACTGATATTTTTATGGAAGGTATTATAATATTGAAGTACTTTTTTTCCGCTAAAAATGTCAGGGGGAGGGGGCACAGAAAAATTGAAAGATGCCAAGGGGGCCATGAGCTAAAAAAAGGTTGTGAACCACTGGTCTAGGACACATTGTGGGCAATATTTACCCTGAGGAACTTGACGTTTTCAGCCATCAATGTATATTGGGGTATGTGTACCTGCCTGAAGTCGATCCCAATCTCTCTTGTTTTGTTGACATTGAGGGAAAGATTATTGCCTTGGCACCAAGACACGATGTTCTCGATCTCCTTCCTGTACTCCATGTATCTGTGGAGGCACTTGCACAAAATCTGATTAAATGTTTATCTTTTTAGTTTAGTTTAGTTAGGACAGAATTCAGGAGAATTGTCTTCACACCCAAATTGTGGAGAAACTGTGAGATTGTCTGCAATAGGCTGATGAGACCAAATTGTTAAATATATTTGTATACTTACATATAACCATATAACCATATAACAATTACAGCACGGAAACAGGCATCTCGGCCCTACAAGTCTGTGCTGAACAACTTTTTTTTCCCCTTAGTCCCACCTGCAGGCACTCATACCATAACCCTCCATTCCCTTCTCATCCATATGCCTATCCAATTTATTTTTAAATGATAAAAACGAACCTGCCTCCACCACTTCCACTGGAAGCTCATTCCACACCTCTACCACTCTCTGAGTAAAGAAGTTCCCCCTCATGTTACCCCTAAACTTCTGTCCCTTAACTCTCAAGTCATGTCCTCTTGTTTGAATCTTCCCTATTCTCAAAGGGAAAAGCTTGTCCACATCAACTCTGTCTATCCCTCTCATCATTTTAAAAACCTCTATCAAGTCCCCCTTAACCTTCTGCGCTCCAGAGAATAAAGACCTAACTTATTCAACCTATCTCTGTAACTTAGTTGTTGAAACCCAGGCAACATTCTAGTAAATCTCCTCTGTACTCTCTCTATTTTGTTGACATCCGTCCTATAATTGGGCGACCAAAATTGTACACCATACTCCAGATTTGGTCTCACCAATGCCATGTACAATTATAACATTACATCCCAGCTTCTATACTCAATGCTCTAATTTATAAAGGCTAGCATACCAAATATAGTTTGATTATCCAAAGGGATGCAGGAATTTGCAGAGAAAGATGGAACAATGCGGATAATTTGGATGATCAGCTAAGATGACATTGAATGGGAACACAGGATTGTTCCTTTTACTTCTACGTTCTAATGTTTTAAATTAGTTTAGAGATACAGCACGGAAACAGGCCCTTCGTCCCATTGATTGCTGACCAGCGATCCCCGCACTTTAACACTATCCTATACACACCAGGGACAATTTACATTTTACCAAGCCAATTAACTTACAAATCTGCACGTCTTTGGAAGTCACGTAATACAAAATCACTGCTGGTCTTGTTTTTGGCAGGGAGAAAGTACAAGAAGAGTCTCGACCCGAAAAGTCACCAATTCCTTCTCTCCAGACATGCAGCCTGTCCCGCTGAGTTACTCCAGCATTTTGTGTCTACCTTCGGGAGAACGTATAAACTCCGTACAGACAGCACAGGATCAAACCTGGGTCTCTGGCGCTGTAAGGGAGCAACTCTACCAGTGTGTGCAACCCTGTGTAGATACTGGCTGGTTTGTTGAGTACTTCCAGGATTTTCTGTTTTTATTTGTATGGTGTAGTTACTTTTATGTTGGCATTCAAATTAATGATTGCTATTTCAGTGATTAAATCTACTTTGCTGATCTCTCTGGAGTACGGACTTAATTTACTCATTACCATCCAAGTAGAAAATCACCAATTAAATAGAGAAGGAGTGGTTCAGCCAAAAACAAGACCAGCAGTGATTTTGTATTACATCCTTGGGTGCTGAACAAGTTGCATTTAATGTCTCCTTCCCACAAGGAACATTCCCGATTACTTAACTACCGCATACATTCTACTTGGAGTGTCACACAGTCACGGAACTCTTTATTATTCACCAGAATTGACCGTTATTCAGCCATAAAATTGGGATTTTGGATTTTTAAGTAACATGCATTTTCTCTATCAGAATAATGGCATATCATATAATTAGAAGGACTGTCAAATAAGATTATTTGCCCAAAGATCTTGCATTTACAGAACGCATTTGAAATTCTCAGATTATCCCGACATCCTTCACAGTTGATAAATTGCTTTTGGAAAAACAGTACGGTTATTGTTATTTGTGCATTGCAGATCCCATGATATGTGTGAGGATTCAATCCATTACGATGGGATTGGACAAGCAGTAAATGTGGGCTCTTCGGCCCCAATGTCCATCATAGGCATTGGACTAGCCAAACAGAAAACGCTTCCCTCTCGATTAGAAACACAGGCAAGGCATTTAATATAGAACATAGAACACAGACAATACAATGTTATTAATGGAGTTGTGTGGGGCTGGTCCCGACATCGCACGGGGCTTCAAAAATCCCACTGTCCGAAATCTTCGCGCGTCAACGGTCTGTGAAGCCCACAGGCGTATTGAGGGCGTACGCAGCGTCTCGATGGGTGTACACAGCGTCTTGACGTTGTACACAGCTTCTTGATGGCGTACACCTAGCACGTGGCGTTGTGCGATGATGTCACCGTCCTCTATAATCTTTGGTCAGGACCAGCCCCGCACAACTCCAGACGGCTCCGCAGTTCGAATTGGGAAAATAGTGAAAATAAAATAAAATAAAAAAGATAAGGAGATCATTATTTATAATCTTGACCAACCCTCGTCCAGTCCTGAAACAGTTATTTTTTACAATTGTGTTGCACCATATGATTCCAACAAAATGACGAATGGAGACCAACTCGTTATGAATTGGTCTGATTTATCCATTAGGAGGAATCGCATTTCCTCAAGATGAGCGGTGTCCAACATACTTGCAATCCACATTTTAAGCGTTGGTATTGATGTACCCTTCCAAAATTTAAGTATTCATTTTTTTGCTATTATTAAACCATAGTTAAGGAATAGATTTTGAGATGTGTTCAATTTATTCCCATCTTCCATTACACCAAATATAATCATTTCAGTATTAGGTTCCATTCTTGTCTTGAATAATTTTGTAAATATTTCAAAAATATCATTCCAAAATCTATAAAGTTTTATGCAGGAAACTAAGGAGTGTGTTATAGTTGCCTTTTGGGCTAGACATTTATCACAAGTGGCGGATATATTTGGATAAAATTTGTTCAATCTTGTTTTTGAATAATATAATCTATGTACAATTTTAAATTGAATTAGATTATGTCTTACATTAATTGAACATTTGTGAATATATATCAAGTATTTTTCCCATGTAACCTTCGTAATTTTTTTCATTAATTCCCGTTCCCACTCTTCTCTAAGTACCTCTGTCGATGGTAGGTCTATTTAGAATACTATTATATAAATAGGATATTAATTTTTGTGAGTCAGCTTCAATATTCATTGCTTCTTCCAATAAGTCAGGAGTTGCTTTTTGATATCCTTGTATATATTTTTTCACAAAGTCGCAAATATGAAGATATTTAAAATATTGGTTGTTTTTCAATTTAAATTTTAATTGTAGTTGTTGGAATGATAGTAGGTTTCACATTTCGTACATATCGCCGATCCTTCTAATTCCGAGACTTTCCCATTGGTTATATGTCTTATCAATAAGAGATGGTTTAAATAAAGGGTTGTTCGCTATTGGCATTAACAGTGATAGATTTCTTAATTTTAAAAATAATTTTATTTGTTTCCAAATTCTTATTGTACCATATATAATTGGGTTCTTCTTATATATTGTTTTATTCAGTTTTTTGGGGGAAAAGAGGATCGTTCCTATATTACAAGGATGACAATCCTCCTTCTCCATTTTTATCCATTCTGTCTGTTGGGTAGAACTATCCAACCAATAAATAATATTCTTAATATGCACTGCCCAGTGATAATACATAAAATTCGGAAGTGAAAGTCCCCCGACCTCTTTTGGTTTACATGTGTTTTTTTGTGATTCTATGTGATTTATAGTCCCAAATATAATTTGTAATGTTAGAGTCTAATTTAAAAATATATATATTTTGGTATTTATACCGGTATAGACTGAAATAAGTATAGTAATTGTGGTAAGAAGATCATTTTTATTGCATTTATTCTACCTAATAATGATAAGGGAAGTGTTTTCCAAAATTTAATCAGTGTATTAAGTTTATTTAATAAAGGTATGAAATTAGCATTGAATAATGCTTTATATTTTCTAGTAATCTGAATACCCAAATATTTAAATTTTTCTGTTGCGATTTTAAAGGGGAACTTCAATAAATGTGTAGGTTCTTGAGGTTTTAATGTCATGATTTCACTTTGTTCCAGTTTATTCTATATCCAGAAAAAGACCCAAATTCCTCTATTAAGTTTAATAAATTTGGTATGCTCGTTTGTGACTTTGTAATATATAAAATATATCGTCTGCATATAACGAGATTTTATTCTTTGAGTCCCTGGTATTATAGCCCTGAATATTCGGATGAATTCTTATACTTTCAGCCAGGGGTTCTATCATAAGGGCAAATAGCAGGGGTGATAGTGCACATCCCTGCCTATTACCCCTTGATAGTTGAAATTTTTGAGATAACATGTTATTAGTTAAAATTCTTGCCATCGGTTTATCATATAATTTTTTTACCCATGTTATAAAATTCTCTCCCATATTAAATTTTTGTAGTACTTTATATAAGTATTGCCACTCTACCTGATCAAATGCTTTCTCTGCATCCAAAGAAATAATTGATATATCTTCTTCCTCTACTTTATGCGAGTACATTATATTAAACAGGCGTCTCAGATTATTAAATGAGTATCTTTTAGGTATAAACCCCGTTTGATCAGGGTTTATCAATTTACTAATATATTTGCTTAATCTTCTTGCTAAAATCTTTGCTAAAATGTTCTGATCTGTATTTAAAAGTGATATAGCTCTGTACGAGCCCGGATCTTCTAAATCTTTATCTTCTTTTTGGAATAAGCGTAATAGTTGATTCTGTTAGTGTTCAGGTAGTTTGTTTTCTTTAAAAGCATGGGAGTATAAATTAAATAAATAAGGGGTCGTTATCTCCTGAAATTTTTTATAAAATTCATTATTAAAACCATCTGGTCCCGGTGTCTTACCATTTTTCAACGATTTTATTGTTTCACCTATTTCTTTGATTGTAATTTGTTATTTGTGCATTGCAGATCCCATGAGATGTGTGTGGATTCAATCCATTACGATGGGATTGGACAAGCAGTAAATGTGGGCTCTTCGGCCCCAATGTCCATCATAGGCATTGGACTAGCCAAACAGAAAACGCTTCCCTCTCGATTAGAAACACAGGCAAGGCATTTAATATAGAATATAGAACACAGACAATACAATGTTATTAATGGAGTTGTGCGGGGCTGGTCCCGACATTGCATGGGGCTTCAAAAATCCCACTGTCCGAAATCTTCGCGCGTCAACGGTCTGTCAGCCCGCAGGCGTATTGAGGGCGTACGCAGCGTCTCGATGGGTGTACGCAGTGTCTTGACGTTGTACACAGGTTCTTGATGGCGTACACCTAGCACGTGGCGTTTGTGCGATGATGTCACCGCCCTCTATAATCTTTGGTCAGGACCAGCCCCGCACAACTCCAGACGGCTCCGCGGTTCGAATTGGGACCGGCCCCGTGCGGTCGTACGCCTCAAGTGACCACGTTTGGTCGCGCTAGACGCATGCAATCGCATGCTGGTGGGACAGGCCCTTCACTGTGATGGATGTTTGTTTAAACTGTGTTAAGTGTGGGTCTTGTTTTTTTTCTAATGTTAAGACTGTAGAAAATGCAATTTCATTCAAACCAAGCTGTTTTAATGACAATAAAAGGCATTCTATCCTATTCTTCGATTTTTCATCGATGGGAAAAATCCTCGGCACCTGATGAGCGGAGGGGGACTGAGTAAGATGGCCGAAAATCACAGCCATACATGATAGCGTTTTTTCCGCAATCAATATAAAGCGCATACAGGAAGTGGTCAAGATTAGACCTTTAATTATATAGAAGGCAAGGCAACTTTAATTAGGCAACTTTAATTCTTAGCTGTGCATATGATGGGGTGGTGGTGGTGGGGGGGGGGGGGGGGGGGGGGGGGTGTTCTAAGAGTAAACCTAGCAATTATAGACCTGTTAGTTTGATGTCAGTCGTGGGCAAATTAATGGAAAGGATACTTAGAGATAATATATATAATCATCTGGATAAACAGGGTCTGATTAGGAACAGTCAACATGAATTTGTGCCTGGAAGGTCATGTTTGACTAATCAACTTGAATTTCTGGAAGAGGTTACTAGGGAAATTGATGAGGGTAAAGCGGTGGATGTTGTCTATATGGACTTCAGTAAGGTCTTAGACAAGGTTCCACTTGGAAGGTTCGTTAAGAAGGTTCAATTGTTGGGTATTAATAGTGGAGTAGCAAGATTGATTCAACAGTGGCTGAATGGGAGATACCAGAGAGGTTGGTATTTACTCTTTGGAGCACAGAAGGTTAAGGGTCTTTAAATTATGAGAGGGATAGACAGAGTTGACGTGGATAAGCTTTTTCCATTGAGAGTAGGGAAGATTCAAACAAGAGGACATGATTTGAGAATTAAGGGACAAAAGTTTAGGGGTAACATGAGGGGGAACTTCTTTATTCAGAGAGTGGTAGCTGTGTGGAATGAGCTTCCAGTGGAAGTGGTGGAGGCAGGTTTGATTTTATCATTTAAAAATAAATTGGATAGGTATGTGTACGGGAAAGGAATGGAGGGTTATGGTCTGAGTGCAGGTAGATGGGACTAGGTGAGAGTAAGTATTTGGCACGGACTAGAAGAGCCGAACTGGCCTGTGTCCGTGCTGTAATTGTAATGTGGATATATTATATGGTTATAATTCGGCAAGGCAACTTTAATTAGGCAAGCAACTTTAATTAGGCAAGGCAACTTTAATTAGGCTAGGCAACTTTAATTAGGCAAGCAACTTTAATTAGGCAAGGCAACTTTAATTAGGCTAGGCAACTTTAATTAGGCAAGGCAACTTTAATTAGGCGACACAGCTTTAGCATTTCCAAATCAAAGGCAACACAGCTTTAGCATTCCCAGACCAGAGGCAACACAGCTTTAGCATTTCCAAACTAAAGGCAGCGCAGCTTAACATTTCCAAACCAAAGGCAACACAGCTTTAGCATTTTAAACTATATTTTCAAACCATATTAAGAGCACTGTTCACTCACAGTTTAATAGACATGTGTTCAGTGTTATTCACAGCTCAGACTGAGAGACATGACCCTCTCGCTTCCCCCATTTTGCAGAGACTGACTGGGGCACTCAACACTTTCGGGTTTTATAGTCCCTCCGGAAGGTGCGTGGCCTTCCGGAGTGAAAATCTCAACATTTTTTAAACACTAATAACTCTTTTATTTTTCATCGATGGGAAAAATCCTCTTGTCCTGCGCAGCGGAGGGGGGGGGCTCTAAGTAAGATGGCCAAAAATCACAGCCGTAAGTGGCAGCATTTTTTCCAAAATCAATATACAGAACAACAGGAAGTGGTCAAGATCAGACTTTTAGTAATATAGATGGTCAAATAGGTTGTATAAGGAAGGTAGACAAAAATGCTGGAGAAAATCAGTGGGCCCGGCAGCATCTATGGAGCAAAGGAAATAGGCAACGTTCCTGGCCGAAACCATTCAGACTGATGCGGGGGGGGGCGGGAAGAGAAAGGAAGAGGAGGAGCCAGAGAGCAGAGGGAGAGCTGAGAAGGGGAGGAGACAGCAAGAGCTACCGGAAATTGTAGAAGTAAATGTTCAAGCCACTGGGGTGCAGACTGCCCAAGCGGAATATGAGGTGCTGCTCCTCCAATTTCCAGTGGTACTCACTCTGGCCATGGAGGAGGCCCAGGAGAGAAAGGTTGGATTTGGAATGGGAGGGGGAGTTGAAGTGCTGAGCAACAGGGAGCTCAGCGGACCGAGCGCAGGTGTTTGGCGAAACGATCGCCAAGCCTACGCTTGGTCTCACCAATGTAGATCAGTTGACATCTAGAGCAGCGGATGCAATAGATGAGGTTGGAGGAGGTGCAGTTGAACCTCTGTCGCATCGGGAACGACTGCTTGGGTCCTTGAATGGAGTCGTGAGGGGAGGTAAAGCGACAAGTGTAGCATCTCCTGCGGTTGCAAAGGAAAGTGCCCGGGGAGGGGGTGGTGCGGGTGGGAAGGGAAGAATTAACCAGGGAGTTACGGAGAGAGCGGACTTTGCAGAAAGCAGACAGGAGGGGAAATGGAAAGATGTGGCGAGTGGTGGGGTCACGTTGGAGGTGGCGAAAATGGCGAAGGACTATTTGTTGTATGTGACGGCTAGTGAGGTGGAAGGTAAGGACTAGGGGGACTCTGCCCTTGTTCCGAGTGGGGTGATGGGGAGAGAGGGCAGTGTTGTGGCGTATTGAAGAGACCCTGGTGAGAGCCTCATCAATGGTAGGGGAGGGGAAGGGGTATTTTGAAATAACAGTGATGCATTTAGCTTCTGAAAAAGGGTCTTGACCCGAAACGTCACCCATTCCTTCTATCCAGAGGTACTGCCTGTCCCGCTGAGTTACTCCAGCAGTTTGTGCCAAATTGGGTGTAAACCAGCACCTGCAGTTCCTTCCTACACATTCAGCTTGTCCTCACAGCTCATGAGGCAATTGAAGTGTTATTCTTTTCCTCCTTTAGCAGCAGTATCAGGATTGGCCATCAGTGTTGTGTACAGTGCAGATTATTTTTAGGAAGCCTGGTATAGAATAAACAAACCCAACAATTTGTTTTTGAATTCACCAAGCTTCTAACACCTGATGACCCGTTTTACACCCTCATTAAGGACGTGTTTATGCCTTCTGATGTACTCTCTGCTGTTGTGTCAAAGAACATAAATAAGACAGGCATGGTGCCATGCAGTCTATGCAATGACCTGCCTTATAAAAAGAATTCTCACCACCGGTTCATTTAATGACTTTGCACTTCATACCTGACACGTCTTGTTTCAAATTTATGATGGACAGTTGCAACCTTTGCAGCCGTACTTCATCATGTCAGTGAGACTGGAGCTGGCAAGAATACAAAAGCTGTTTTCCCCTGATCTAAACTAGGATACTTCACAGGTGTCTAAGTAACAGAAGCTTTGCAGGCTCAGATGTATTCTACTCTGGGGAAGGCTGTAATTCCCCCCCCACTTACAAGGATAATGGGTAACTCATATGTTATCACTCATAACATAGTGCAGAGCCTGAATTTTTTTTTCTAAACGTACAACTTTAGTTTAGTTTAGAGATACAGTGCGGAAACAGGCCCTTTGGCCCACTGAGTCGGCACTGACCAGCGATCCCCGCAGATTAACACTATCCTACATACACACCAGGGATCATTTTACATTTAAACCAAACCAATTATACTACAAACCTGTGCGTCTCTTGGAGTGTGGGAGGAAACTGAAACTCCGTACAGACAGCAACCATAGTCAGGATCAAACCCGGGTCTCTGGCAGTGCAAGGCAGCAACTCTACCACTACGCCACCATGCTACCCTGACATGTAAATCTGAAGGGTGGCATACGTGTGGAAAGAGACAAGGGGAAGGGCCAAAGGGGGGGATAAAAGGAAAATGGGGGACTAAGAGATGGGAGGATTGTGTGATGAATGGAAAGAGGGGAAAGAAACAGTGTTCGAAATATGTGCACACTGGGTGGAGGAGGGGGGTGGGGATGCAAAGAGAAGGGACTATTGCTTAAAATTGGGGAATACTGTGTTCATTTCATTGTGCTGCAGGTGACTCAAACAGGATTTGAAATGTTGCTATTCCAGTTTGCATGTGGCCTCAGTGTAGCAGCACAGAAGGCCGAGGACAGTAAGATCAGAATGGGAATGGGAATGGGAATGGGAATGGGAATGGGAATGGGAAGGGGAGCTAGAGTGTAGGTGTTCGGTAAATTGGTCATCTGATCTACACTTTGTCTTACTGAGGAGACGCAACCAGGACCAGTGAATTCACAACAAATTGGGCTAAAGAGGGCCGTGCTATAATGTATTGTACTTCCGGTGGCGCTGGTGCCAGCAGCCTCCACCTTCAGCCGGGTATCTTTTTGTTTTTTTTTGTTTTTTTAGTTATGTTGATGTGTGTTTTTTATGATTTTTTTAGTGTCTTTATGTGGGGGAAGAGGGCACGGTGCGGGGGATACCGTCCTTCAGCCGCTTCCTGGTGAGGACGCGGCTATTATTCGAGTCGCGTCCTCGCCCCCCCCCCCCCCCCCCGGCCTACCTGGATTGGCGCGGCCTTTCCTGCCGGGATCGACCGGAGCTCCAGCAGCGGTGGGACAGCGCTGAAACATCGCGGGGCTGGCGATGCCTTACCGGGGGTCGCCGTCTGGAGCCCGGAGTGCTGGACCTGCTGCACCGACATCATGGAGCTGCGGTTTGCGGAGCTCCCAACGCGGGCGGCGCTGACTAACAACGCCGGGTCCTGCGACTCTGCCCGGTTCGACCTGCGGACTCGGGAGCTGCAGACTCCGGCTGCGGGATGCGGCTGATCGGGAGGTCCGGGCCGCTGAGGAGGAGGATGTTCACGGTCGGGGATCGGCGTCGGCGTTCCACTAGCCCGGCGTGAGGGCCTGAACATCGGGCCACCCGGGGTGGCGACTGCGGGTGCTCGGAAGGCCCCGACCACGGATGAACATCTGGGAAGATCGGAGGGGAGGCTGGCTGGACTATGGTGCCTTCCTCACCTTGTGTTGTGTTGTGTTGTGTCGTGGACTTACTGTGTTTGTGCTTTTTTTTTTAAATTCTATTTTACTTTTTTAATATGTTTTAATATTTATTATTTATTTATTTTTATGATACTGACTGTAAAGGGAAATTCATTTCATTGTCTCTAATTGAGACAATGACAATAAATTTGAATACAAGAAAAAAAAAAAGAAATAAAGGGTCTGTTACCGTGCGGCATTACACTATGACCCTATAGCTGGTCTGTGGATAGTGAAAAATAGATCATGTTACGGAGCAAGAATGCCAACTAGATGTTGTTAGCTATCAAGGATATTAAACTGGAGGTGTACTTGGGGCTTCCAAGCTTGCCCCTGTTAGTAGCAGCCCACCAGGCCCTTCTACACTGTGATAAACCAGGCCTGCAGGATCTGTGCTCTCAGCAAACCACTGGGTCTTGGCTCATGTAGGAAGGAACTGCAGATGCTGGTTTCAACGGAAGATACACTCAAAAAGCTTGAGTAACTCAGCGGGACAGGCAGCAGCTCTGGAGAGAAGGAATAGGTGACGTTTTGGATCGAGACCGGTCTTATAACCATATAACCATATAACAATTACAGCACGGAAACAGGCCATCTCGGCCCTACAAGTCCGTGCCGAACAAATTTTTTTTCCCCCTTAGTCCCACCTGCCTGCACTCATACCATAACCCTCCATTCCCTTCTCATCCATATGCCTATCCAATTTATTTTTAAATGATACCAATGAACCTGCCTCTACCACTTCCACTGGAAGCTCATTCCACACCGCTACCACTGTCTGAGTAAAGAAGTTCCCCCTCATATTACCCCTAAACTTCTGTCCCTTAATTCTGAAGTCATGTCCTCTTGTTTGAATCTTCCCTATTCTCAAAGGGAAAAGCGTGTCCACATGACCCGAAACGTCACCCATTCCTTCTCTCCAGAGATGTTGCCTGTCCTGCTGAGTTACTCCAGCTTTTTGTGTCTATCTTGGGTCTTTGCTCTTGGCAAGGCTGTCTGGTGTTCTTGTCAGCCATCAAGTCCAACCTTGCTCTCATCCACCCACCTCATGTCCATTCTTGCACATTCCCACATTGGCTACCAGGCCCACCCTTGTACAGATCCATAGCACCCACCCAGAGCTTCCCTTCTGCCCATGTACCCTCAAGCACAGAGAAAACACCAGAGTAAGTTAAAGATACAAAAAACTTTCACTAGAGTAGTGATAAACAAAATAACAAGGCTCAACAAGGGAGGAAAAATCCAAGGCTGAGCAAAGACAGATGCAAAAGTCAGCATTTATATAGGGAGCTGAATCGGTAACACAAATGATAATGGTGGCCGATTGGGAAAGATCTAAATGGTGGCCGATTGGGAAAGGGGGAGATGCAGCGAGACCTGGGTGTCATGGTACACCAGTCATTGAAGGTACGCATGCAGGTGCAGCAGGCAGTAAAGAAAGCGAAATGGTATGTTAGCTTTCATTGCAAAAGGATTTGAGTATAGAAGCAGGGAGGTTCTACTGCAGTTGTACAGGGTCTTGGTGAGACCACACCTGGAGTATTGCGTACAGTTTTGGTCTCCAAATCTGCGGAAGGACATTATTGCCATAGAGGGAGTGGTTCACCAGACTGATTCCTGGGATGTCAGGACTGCCTTATGAAGAAAGACTGGATAGACTTGGTTTTATACTCTCTAGAATTTAGGAGATTGAGAGGGGATCTTATAGAAACTTACAAAATTCTTAAGGGGTTGGACAGGCTAGATGCAGGAAGATTGTTCCCGATGTTAGGGAAGTCCAGGACAAGGGGTCACAGCTTAAGGATAAGGGGGAAATCCTTTAAAACCGAGATGAGAAGAACTTTTTTTCACACAGAGAGTGGTGAATCTCTGGAACTCTCTGCCACAGAGGGTAGTTGAGGCCAGTTCATTGGCTATATTTAAGAGGGAGTTAGATGTGGCCCTTGTGGCTAAGGGGATCAGGGGGTATGGAGAGAAGGCAGGTACGGGATACTGAGTTGGATGATCAGCCATGATCATATTGAATGGCGGTGCAGGCTCGAAGGGCCGAATTTCTATGTTTCTATGTTTCTATAATAATACACAGGTGAAAATACTTACCATTATTTAACACAAGACAACACAGTCTATGCCGCCCTCAGTGGTCAGCAAGTGGATCAGCAGGCACCGTGACGTACACAAAGGGTGGTGGGGACTTGTGACACATTGCCACTATCACAGATACAATAGTGATGTTTAAGAGGCTTTAGATAGGCACATGGAAGTGCAGGGAATAGAGGAATATGGATCATGTGCAGTCAGATGAGAACAGTTCAGCGAGGCATCATGTTTGGCACAGACATTGTGGGCCAAAGGGCCAGTTCCTGAGCTGTACTGTTCTATGGTCCATGTTCAAACAATGGCACTATTGATGATGAGCAAGGCTCAGCTCTCTTGTTCTTTATTTGCACAATATTGTTTGATGTAGTGTTAGAGAAATGGTATGGTTTAATACAAAGAGTTGTACCATCACCTATGTTTGTAAGATCTCCATATCATTCATACATTATCATAGAGTCAATACAGCATGGAAACAGGCCATTCGGCCAAATTTTCCCATGCCAATCAAAATGCCCCATCTGCACTAATCCCACCTGCCTGCGTTTGGCCCGTATGCCTCTAAACCTATTCTATCCATGTACTTGCCGAAATGTTTCCTAATAGTTGCGCTAGTACCAGCCTCAACTACCTCCTCCGGTAAAATGGTCCATACACCCTCCACCCTTTGTGCAAACAAGTTACCCGTTAGACCCAATTAAATCTTTCCCCCCCTATGCTTAAACTTATGTCCTCTGGTTCTCGATTCTCCTACTCTGGGCAAAATACTCTGCATCTACCCAAACTATTCCTCTTATGATTTTGTACACCTCTATAGGTCACCCCTCATCCACCTGCTCTGCAAGGAATAAAGTCCTAGCCTGCTCAACCTCTCCTTATAGCTCAGGCCCTCGAGTCCTGGTAACATCCTGGTAAATCTTCTCTGCACCATTTCCAGCTTGACAACATTTTTCCTGTAACATGATAACCAAAACTGAACACTATATCCAAATGTGGTCTCACCAATGTCTTATACAATTGTAATATGATCTCCCATCTTCTAACGTAATAGGTAGACAAAATTGCTGGAGAAACTCAGCGGGTGCGGCAGCATCCATGGATCGAAGGAAATAGGCAACGTTTCGTGCCGAAACGTTGCCTACTTCCTTCGCTCCATAGATGCTTCCACACCCGCTGATTTTGTCCAGCAATTTTGTCTACCTTCGATTTTCCAGCATCTGCAGTTCTTTCTTGAACATTCTAACGTAATAGTCTGACTGATGAAGACCAATGTGCCAAAAGCCTTTTTGGCCACCCTATCTACCTGTGACACCACCTTCAAGGATCTCTGCATCTGCTCTCCCAGATCCCTCTGCCATTCCAGCAGGTTGTTTTGTCCTAAATCCTATTAAACATCCAGAGCTGCATTAGTTTAGTTTAGTTTAGAGATACAGGCCCTTCAGAGATAAAGTCATGTTTGACTTTGCAAAATGCAACACCTCTCATTTCTCTGTATTAAATTCCATCAGCTATTCCTCGGTCCGCCTGTCCAGCTGATTGTGATCCAGCTGTAACCTTTGATAACCATCTTCACTATCTACATTACCACCCACTTTTATGTCATCTGCAAAATTGCTGATCATGCCTTGTACGTTCTCATCCAAATTGATGATCCAGATTGAACTTTGAATATCCCATTAAACCTTAGGGTTGACTGGGTGGTAGACAAAGAGAAGGCTAAGTTTACAGTTACCTTCTGCATTGCCTCTAGGAAGAAGATCTCTGGTTACCTCAAAGCTGGAGCAGGTTTCCTCTCCTGAGAGTTGAAGGCGTGTGAGAACATTCTCTTCCACAAGAGTCAGATTTTGTCTACATTCATTGCATATGTGGTGCAGTAGCTGCTTTACACTATGATCTGTTTCAGCTCCAAGCAACATTTTGTCTGCAGTCATGGTACCTAAGTCTAGTTCTGATCCCACATTATGGATATTTTCAGAGTGCGTGATTCTCAAATGTTTCACACCAGTCACGACAGCCTCAAAGGTTTTGCCATTATCAGAAGGTCCATCACTCCCTCAGGTTCTATCGAGTCTTGCCCTAGCAATCTCGCTTTCTCCTGGTTCGCCATCAAGTGTAATTCCTGGGATGGCGGGACTGTCATATGTTGATAGAATGGTGCGGCTGGGCTTATTTACACTGGAATTTAGAAGGATGTGAGGGCATCTTATTGAAACATATAAAATTATTAAGGGTTTGGCAGTTTGGCAAAAGTTTGGCATCCCAGTTTGGCAAAAGAATAAATCAAGGAAGGTAGTGCATCCATGGGTAACAAGGGAAATCAGGGATAGTATCAAAACAAAAGATGAAGCGTACAAATTAGCCAGAAAAAGCAGAGGACTGGGAGAAGTCCAGCAGAGGAGGACAAAAGGCTTAATTAGGAAATGGAAAATAGATTCCGAAAGAAAACTGGCAGGGAACATAAAAACTGACTGCAAATGTTTTTATAGATATGTGAAGAGGAAAAGATTAGTTCAAACAAATGTAGGTCCCTTGCAGTCAGAAACAGGCAAATTGATCATGGGGAACAAGGACATGGTAGACCAATTGAATACTTTGGTTCTGTCTTCACTAAGGAAGGCATAAATAATCTGCCGGAAATAGCAAGGGACCAGGGGTTAAATGAGATGGAGGAACTGAGTGAAATCCAGGTTAGCCGGGAAGTGGTGTTAGGTAAATTGAATGGATTAAAGGGCAATAAATCCCCAGGGCCAGATAAGTTGCATCCCAGAGTAGCCACAGAAATAGTGGATGCATTAGTGATAATTTTTCAAAACTCTTTAGATTCTGGAGTAGTTCCTGAGGACTGGAGGGTAGCTAATGTAACACCACTTTTTCAAAAGGGAGGGAGAGAGAAAACAGGGAATTACAGACCAGTTAGTCTAACATCGGTGGTGGGGAAAATTCCGGTGTCAGTTATTAAAGATGGGATAGCAGCACATTTGGAAAGTGGTGAATTCATTGGACAAAGTCAGCATGGATTTATGAAAGGTAAATCATGTCTCACGAATCTTATAGAATTTTTCGAGGATGTAACGAGTAGAGTGGACCACATCTGGACTTTCAGAAGGCTTTCGACAAGGTCCCACATAAGAGATTAGTATGCAAACTTAAAGCACACGGTATTGGGGGTTCAGTATTGATCTGGATAGATAAATGGCTGGCATACAGGAAGCAAAGAGTAGGAGTAAACGGGTCCTTTTCACAATGGCAGGCAGTGACTGGTGGGGTACCACAAGGCTCAGTGCTGGGATCCCAGCTATTTACAATATATATTAATGATCTAGATGAGGGAATTGAATGCAACATCTCCAAGTTTGCGGATGACACAAAGCTAGGGGGCAGTGTTAGCTGTGAGGAGGATGCTAGGAGGCTGCAAGGTGACTTGGATAGGTTGGGTGAGTGGGCAAATGCATGGCAGATGCAGTATAATGTGGATAAATGTGAGGTTATCCACTTTGGTGGCAAAAACATGAAAGTAGACTATTATCTGAACGGTGGCCGATTAGGAAAAGGGGAGATGCAACGAGACCTGGGTGTCATTGTACACCAGTCATTGAAAGTAGGCATGCAGGTGCAGCAGGCAGTGAAGAAAGCAAATGGTATGTTAGCATTCATAGCAAACGTATTTGAGTATAGGAGCAGGGAGGTTCTACTGCAGTTGTACAGGGTCTTGGTGAGACCACACCTGGAGTATTGCGTACAGTTTTGGTCTCCTAATCTGAGGAAATACATTCTTGCCATAGAGGGAGTACAGAGAAGGTTCACCAGACTGATTCCTGGGATGGCAGGACTTTCATATGAAGAAAGACTGGATAGACTTAGCTTGTACATGCAAGAATTTAGAAGATTGAGGGGGGATCTTATAGAAACTTACAAAATTCTTAAGGGGTTGGACAGTCTAGATGCAGGAAGATTGTTCCCGATGTTGGGGAAGTCCAGAACAAGGGGCCACACACACAGTTTAAGGATAAGGGGGAAATCTTTTCGGACCAAGAAAATTTTTTTTTACACACAGAGAGTGGTGAATCTGTGAAATTCTCTGCCACAGAAGGTAGTTGAGGCCAGTTTATTGGCTATATTTAAGAGGGAGTTAGATGTGGCCCTTGTGGCTAAAGGGATCAGGGGTATGGAGAGAAGGCAGGGATGGGATACTGAGTTGGATGATCAGCCATGGTCATATTATTGAATGGGCCGAATGGCCTACTCCTGCACCTATTTTCTATGTTTCTATGTTGCTATGTTTCAATGTTTGGACATGCTAGAGGCAGGAAACATGTTCCTGATGTTGGGGGAGTCCAGAACCAGGGGCCACTGTTTAAATATAAGGGGTAAGCCATTTAGAACAGAGATGAGGAAATACTTTTTCACACAGAGAGTTATGAGTCTGTGGAATTCTCTGCCTCCGAGGGCGGTGGAGGCCGGTTCTCCGGATACTTTCAAGAGAGAGTTATATAGAGTTCTTAAAGGTAGCGGAGTCTAGGGATATGGAGAGAAGGCAGGAACGGGGTACTGATTGTGGATGATCAGTCATGATCACATTGAATGGCGGTGCTGGCTCAAAGGGCCGAAATGCCTACTCCTGCACCTATTGTCTACTGTAGGACCATGTACTATTGACCCTGACCTTTTAGCCCTGCTTCCATTCCTGCCCTTCATAGCATACATTGCATTTCCAGGATAACATTCTGTACTGCCAATGGAGGTGTATTTCCTATAACAATTTCTTCAACAGATACTTAAAGCAATGGTCTTTATAAAGAACAGTGTATTTCATAGCAACTGTCAGTCAATAGGATGGCAAACTTCATTGACACAATGGTTCCTGAAATTTCAATTACTGTTGCTCCTAACATTAAGAATTGTTTGTTGTCGCACACAAAGCTTCATAAATCAAGAACATGTATCCAAGACGCAATTGTTTTCTCACAAAAACTTGTAAATTGAACCTTCATAAATCAAAGGATAGCTGCAAATCTTTACACTTTTCAATCCACATTGTTGAGTTTAGTTTGGTTTAGTTTAGTTTAGTTTAGTTTATAGATACAGCGCGGTAACAAGCCCTTCGGCCCACCAGTCCGTGCCAACCAGCGATCCCCGCACATTAACACTATCCTACTCCCACCAGGGACAATGTTTACACTTACCAAGCCAATTAACGTACATACCTGTACATCTTTGGAGTGTGGGAGGAAACTGAAGATCTCTGAGAAAACCAACGCAGGTCACGGGGAGAATGTACAAACTCCGTACAGACAGCACCTGTAGTCGGGATCGAACCCGGGACTCAGGCGCTGCATTCGCTGTAAAGCAGCAACTTTACCGCTGCACCACTATAGATTTTGGGAGAATTTGTCATGCAGAGATGAAGCTCTACTGGGTTTCCAAAGTTTGAATGAAGGAACTATGTGAATACTTGCGAATATATTGCAGGAATATGTACTGAAACATTTTTAAGCAGGTATCAAGCTTGATATGTGTAAGAAGGAACTTCAGATGCTGGTTGAAACTGAAGATAGACACAAAAAGCTGGAGTAACTCAGCGGGTTAGGCAGTATCTCTGGAGAGAAGGAATGGGTGACGTTTCTGGAGCAAGGCCTTGACCCGAAACCTCACCTATCCCTTCCCTCCAGAGATGCTGCCTGTCCTGCTGAGTTACTCCAGTTGTTTGTGTCTATCAAGCTTGATGTGTTGGATTATCTGTTGCATTACTTTTAATTGTTAGAGCAGATGACTATCACGTATTCATACAACTGACTAAATTTGATGAGCCTTAGGATTTATTGGCTTAGCGAGGTATCTATTTTTCATTGGAGAAATGTTTATAAAACTCTCACTTGCAAATAAACGCACCTGCAGTTGCATAAATGAGAACATGTATGCCTCTTGTAGATCACTTGACGATCAAAATTAATTATTATTTCCCTCCTTTCCACAAACCAATGTATTCATAGAGGTTTTTTGTAAGCATTGACTGGAAGGGTGTGAATACTGTGGGAAGCTCACCATTTCATGCTTAACCAGATAACCATATAACAATTACAGCACGGAAACAGGCCATCTCGACCCTTCTAGTCCGTGCCGAACACATAATCTCCCCTAGTCCCATATACCTGCGCTCAGACCATAACCCTCCATTCCCTTCCCATCCATATAACTATCCAATTTATTTTTAAATGATAAAAACGAACCTGCCCTCCACCACCTTCACTGGAAGCTCATTCCACACAGCTACCACTCTCTGAGTAAAGAAGTTCCCCCTCATGTTACCCCTAAACTTCAGTCCCTTAATTCTCATGTCATGTCCCCTTGTTTGAATCTTCCCTACTCTCAGTGGGAAAAGCTTTTCCACGTCAACTCTGTATGCTGTCTAACCTCTTAATGCTGCCCTAAGAAGCCGTTTTGAAAGAAACTTCATTGACGTGCTTTAGAGGGCATTTTAAATAATAACATTCTTATGTGCTGTACTGTTAAGTTTCTTCCCTGGCTGATATTAATAAGACAAAATTCAGCAGCTTCTAATTTTGACCTTTACTTTTAAAATTAAAATTCTTAAACTGCCAGTTTTCATGTTCTTCTTTGCTCTCATTTATTTTATAAGTGCCTCATTACATTCTCTCAACTTTAGTTTAGTTTGGAGATACAGAAAGGAAACAAGCCCTTTGGCCCACCGAGTCCGCACCGACCAGCGATCCCCGCACATTAACACTAGCCTACACACACTAGGGAGAATTTACATTTATACCAAGCCAATTAACCTACAAACCTGTACGTATTTGGAGTGTGGAAGGAAACCAAAGAAATCCCACGCAAGTCACGGGGAAAACGTGCAAACTCCGTACAGAGAGCACCTAGTTGGGGTTCGAACCCGGGTCTCTGGCGCTAAAAGCGGTGTTAGACAGCAATTCTACCGCTGCGCCACTGTGGGTATGTGCAAGCAGCTCTTAGTGCACAGAACAGGAATAGAATCATAGACGTACGCAACATAGAAACAGGCCGTTCAGCCCTGAAGTCTGAAGAAGGGTCTCGACCCGAAACGTTACCTATTCCTTTTCTCCAGAGATGCTGTCTGACCCGCTGAGTTCCTCCAGCTTTTTGTGTCTATCTTCGATTTAAACAAGCATCTGAGTTCCTTCCTACACAGTGTTTAGGAAGGAACTGCAGATGCTGGAAAATCGAAGGTAGACAAAAATGCTGGAGAAACTCAGCGGGTGCAGCAGCATCTATGGAGCGAAGGAAATAGGCAACGTTTTGGGCCGAAACTTTCCTATTTCCTTCGCTCCATAGATGCTTTGCACCCACTGAGTTTCTCCAGCATTTTTGTCCTTCCTACACAGCCCTACTTAACCATGTCCCACACTCTATGAGTAGAAAAAAACATGATCAGAACAGCTGCAAGATGTCTGCCAATTATTGAAGGTTAAAATAGGATCAGTTTTGAAACGGTTCTGAATGGCCCAAGTTCCCAAGCTACTGCAACAGAAGGGAGTTCACCTTGATGGTGTCTTAACGTTAGAAATCCCCACACAATGTGGACTGGCCTTAATTGAACTTGGCTGCCGAGCTCCTGATTAAAGAGAAATACCAAAGTGTCAAGATACAGCTGGAAACCTATTAAAATCCACAGCGGTTTTCATCTTGCACAATTTTAATCGCACCCCAAAAAAAAAAAATTACATTTACAATAAATAGCCTCCAGGCTAGAGCAAACTGGCCTCAATGGAAATCAAACACAGTAAAATTAAATAGCATTGACATGTCGGCAACTGCGCTGGCATTTAAATGATAATGCTGATTGACAAAATGTAGAATTCATTTTTGCTGAAAACAGGGAGTATATAATTTGCTGTTCCAAAGACACAAAGGACCTTGTCATTACATTGAGCATGTACACTCAGATTGACTCCACCAACAAATTTCTTGAAGAGAGGCCAAGCTGCAAAGGTCAGAAGATGATGGACCAATCAGCTCACGGAAAAACAGAAAATGCTGGAAACATTCAACAAGTCGAGAGCAACTGTGGTATGTGGCAGTGCGGTAGAGTTGCTGCCTGATAGCGCATTCAGCTCCAGAGACCCGGGTTCGATCCCGACTACGGGTTTTGTCTGTATGGAGTTTGTATGTTCTCCCCGTG
Source organism: Leucoraja erinaceus (assembly GCF_028641065.1). NCBI lineage: Eukaryota > Metazoa > Chordata > Chondrichthyes > Rajiformes > Rajidae > Leucoraja > Leucoraja erinaceus. The sequence goes on from NC_073397.1 coordinate 3,488,812, forward strand.
ACCGCGTGGGTTTGCTCCGAGATCTTCGGTTTCCTCCCACACTCCAAAGACGTACAGGTTTGTAGGTTAATTGGCTTTGATCCTAGTATGTGTAGGATAGTGTTTTACTTCGGAGTCACGTGAGTGACTACGTGAAGAACCCACCCAGTGCGCAGGCGCGGCATTACGTCAGCAGCGCAACAGCGGCAGCAGCTGGAGCCAGGCTCTCCAGCGGCAGGATAAAGACAAGACCTCAGGTAAGTGAGTCTTTTGTATTACAGAGAGTCGCTAATGGAGGAAGAAGCTATGGCTACCCGAAAGCGACCAACAAAGAGGACTGCCTGCCCAACTCCACCCGAGGAGGGGTCAACATCTGGGCGGCAGCCACCAGCGGCGGAGGAACTGTTTGAACGCTCCCGCACACCCGACGCCGAGCCGCTCCCTGGGCCGCCGATTTCGACGCCCCGCACAGGGAGAAAATCAACCCGAAAAACAGACCGGCCGGTGGCCTCCGACTCGTCGGAGGAACGGGAACACTCTCCACCGGCGAAACGGGGAGACAGCCGCTTAAGCTGCATAAGGCAGCTGCTCGAGCAGATGCTCGAGGAGGAGATGCAGGCAAGGCATCTCCAAGGAGGACGGGCTGTGGCCTCCTCCAAACCATCACCACACCCTTCTGTTCCCTCCTTGTTTGAGGTCAGTAAGGGAGGCCAGGACTGGGCTGGCCTATCACAAGGGCAGGCGGACGACAGCGCAAGCATGCCAGGCGAGCTGGAGGAAGAAGAGCTACTGGGTGTAGTCAGCAGGTATGCGGCGCCCCCGAGGACCGGAATGATGCTAGCGCCAAGAATGGCGGCCAGTATCAACAGGCTCTCTAATAAGCCATTGCAGGAGAAAATTATCCAAGAGGCCCTCGACACTTACACAGCGCCGGAAAACTGCGAAGCGCTTCGAGTAAAGACCGTAAACGGCCAGATATGGAGCCAGCTGGGGCAGCATATCAGGACACAAGAGCTGAAGATGCAGCGTATCCTGAAGCTCCACACCGCAGCCATTACCGCCTTTGCTCGGTCCACGGAGAACGTGGAGCTCTCTACACCTCAGCAGGACGTGCTGGCCCTGATGTGCAACACGCAGTATGAGCTCAACAACTTAAGGCGTGAAAACATCAGGCCTGCCCTCAACCCCAAATACGCGGGCCTTTGCAAAGCTCCGGCGCCAGAAAAGGAGGCGCTACTATTCGGGGCCGACTTGGCGAAAAGGCTCAAGGAGCTGGAAGAGGCGGCCAAGCCTGTAGGCCTCATGAGGGCAGGGCCAGGACCGAGCAGGGTGAAGACACCCAGTTGGCAGCACGCCTCGGCATCCACCAGCAGGTACCGAGCTGGTGAAAGCCTGGTGACCGCTTCCCACTACCCCCAGAGCTCTTTTTTAGAGCGGGGCCCAGAGCGGAGCCGTGGGAAGATACGCCGCCCCACCACAGCACCAACAAGGACACCCTCGGGCCAAACCCATCGCAAACGCTCCCAGAAATGAACATGGAGGTAGGTGGGTCTGGTTCCTGTCAACATACACAGACAAAGGGTGTTGTATTAACAGGAGGGCGTTTAAGGTTCTTCAAACATGTTTGGTGCTCCTTTACTAACAACAAGTTTATACTCAACAGTATCAGTGGATACAAAATTGAATTTAAACCAGGCATAGAACCGCCGGTTCAGCACATACCCCAAAGGGTATTCCTTCCCACAGAATTAGAGAAGGTAGAAGGACAAGCTGAACTAGATAGGCTCGTGTCCAAGGGCATCATTGAGAGGGCCAGACACGAGCCATTGGAATTTGTATCGAATATATTTATCAGAACCAAAAAAGATGGTGGATGTCGCATTATCATTGATTTGACATCACTAAATCAGTCTGTTGAGTATCAACATTTCAAAATGGAGACATTTGTTACTGCCAGACAACTGATCTCCAAGGGATACTTCATGGCAAGCATAGATATTAAGGATGCTTACTATTTAGTACCCATTCATAAGGATCATTTCAGATATCTGAAATTTATCTGGATGGGGCAACTATGGCAGTATAGAGCATTACCCAATGGTTTAACGACAGCTCCCAGATTATTTACTAAAATTCTCAAAGTGGCCATGAAAAAATTAAGAGAACAAAAACATTTAGTCATGGCCTATCTGGATGATGTTCTCATATTGGGGAGAACAAGGGAACTAGCTGTCGCAGGAGTCTTAGCTACTAAACAACTCCTTGAAACATTGGGATTTGTTCTACACCCAGATAAATCAGTATTGAAGCCAACAACTAACATGGACTATCTAGGCTTCACTATCGACACTATCCGGACTATCTAGGCTTCACATGTACTTAATCGCAAAAACACAACCAAAGATCCGGCATGTAGCCAGAGTCATTGGTAGTATAGTAGCAGCATTTCCAGCTGCACAATATGGCCCCTTGCATTATCAGAATTTACAAAGAGCAAGGACACATGCACTACGTCTAAGTAGGGGGCATTATGACCGAACTATGGACTTACCCGCTGAAGCCAAATCAGAACTTCAGTGGTGGGTGGATAACATTTGGCACAGTTACAGTCCTATCGCCGTCACCAATCCTAACATAGTCATTACAACGGATGCCAGTGCTTTAGGCTGGGGAGCTACTAACTCTATATCCAGCACAGGTGGCAGATGGACTAATTCAGAGGCATCGCTACTACAATCACTAGGCATAAATTATTTGGAGATGCTGGCCGCCTTTTATGGGCTAAAAGCATATGCATCCGATATGCAGCACGTGCATGTCAGGTTAATGATTGATAACACGACGGCGGTGTCTTACATCCAGCACATGGGTGGCATAAAATCAGTATCATGCGACAAATTAAAAAAAAAAAAATGAAATGAAATGATTCAATTTATTGTCATTGTCAGTGTACAGTACAGAGACAACGAAATGCATTTTTTAGCATCTCCCTTGAAAGGGAGACACAGGGCGTCGCGGTGTGCCCGCGCCTGCCGCCGTAATTAATTGACTACTATAATTGACTACTATAATCTGGCAATGGCTACTTAATTGACTACTTAAATTGACTACTATAATCTGGCAATGGTGTGTCGAGAGACATATTTGGCTATCAGCTGCCTATTTACCAGGCAAGCTAAACACAGTGGCGGACACCAGGTCACGAAAATTCAATGACAACATCGAATGGATGTTAGACCCAAAAATATTTGCTAGAATTGTTAAGCAATACGGTACGCCAGATATAGATTTGTTTGCGTCTAGATTAAATCACCAGCTACCCATGTATGTGGCTTGGGAACCAGACCCAGAGGCAGCAGCGGTAGATGCCTTCACGCTGGATTGGGGAAATTTCTTCTTCTATGCTTTCCCTCCCTTCTGCCTCATCAGCCGGGTACTCCAGAAAATACAAGCAGACTCGGCTTCAGGTATTCTGGTCGTACCCGACTGGCCTACCCAACCATGGTTCCCAGTTTTCCACGACATGGTGGTAGAGTCACCTATGGTTTTTCACAGCCACCCACAACTATTGACTCACCCGGTATCCGGCATAAGCCATCCATGCCATCAAAAATTGAAACTCCTGGTTTGTAGGTTCTGAACAGGCCTTACCAGGGATTGGGGTTATCAGAACGAACAATCTCCACCATGTCGGCGTCCCTGCGAGTCTCTACCAAGAAGCAGTACTTGACCTACATCAAGAAATGGGAGCAGTACTGCTTGGATGCAGGGGCATCATACAAGACAGCCTCGATCACGGACGTGCTGGAATTCCTGGCCCACTTGCACCATGACCAAAAGATGAGCTACAGTGCCATCAATGCAGCACGGAGCGCCCTGTCCGCTTACCTTATGCCCACAGGACATCACAGCATTGGATCCCACCCTCTGGTTATAAAACTCCTCAAAGGGATTTATAATACTAAACCCCCTACACCCAGATACACCCATGTATGGGATATAAGTGTAGTTTTGTCACACCTTAGAGGTTGGCCTCCGGTGGGATCCTTGAGTCTGGAGCAGTCCACTCTCAAGACCCTCATGCTCATGGCGCTCGTCTCTGCGCAAAGGGTTCAGTCACTGCATCAACTAAGACTGGACAACATGGTAACCACCCCAGACTCCATTACATTTACCATGCCGGGGTTGGTAAAACAAAGCAGGCCAGGTATGCCCAACTCTCCGTTAATCTTCCGGGCCTATCCTCCAGAACATAGGCTGTGTGTAGTGACCCATCTATACAACTACGTAGACACAACCCAAACGCTTAGAGGGAGTGAAAAAGCCTTATGGGTCAGCCACAAAAAGCCTTTTGGACGGGTTACCAGCCAGACAATATCTAGGTGGTTGAAACAGGTCTTAAAAGCCGCGGGGATTAACACGGATGTTTTTAAATCCCATTCTATCAGGGCAGCGTCCACGTCAGCGGCGGAACGGATGGAGGTTCCCATAGACCACATCCTTAGTACAGCGGGATGGTCAAGGGAATCAACGTTCCGGAAATTCTACCACAAACCGCTGACGGAGAAGGACTTGTTTGCGGACAAAATTTTAGAATCTGCAAACTTATAATTTAAAGCCCAGGGGAGCTAATTTTTGTTATTGTTAAATAAACATTTTTGTTTCAAAAAACTAACAAATTCGTTGGTCTTTAGATACCACTTCCTCCCTCGATGAACTTTCGGCAGTGAGTGATATAGCTGTTACACGGTTTGAAATCACAGACCTTTGAAGTCTTCACGTAGTCACTCACGTGACTCCGAAGTAAAATAGTGAGATTAAACGAGTACTTACCAGTACGAAGTTTGATCTGTATTTTATGAGGAGTTACGATGAGGGATTACGTGCCCTCCGCTCCCACCCTCGTTGTATAGATCAAACTCGAGCTGATGTCTCTTTAATCTTTACTATCTTTACTTCAATATTGTGTCTACCTGTGATTCCACACCGCTGCTTGGAAGTATGCCGCGCCTGCGCACTGGGTGGGTTCTTCACGTAATCCCTCATCGTAACTCCTCATAAAATACAGATCAAACTTCGTACTGGTAAGTACTCGTTTAATCTCACTATTAATATGCGTGGATCGCTGGTTGGTGCAGACTCGATGGTCCAAAGAGCCTGTTTCTTCACTGTATCTCTAAAAGGTGGCACCATGGAGTATGGCAGCCTTGCCTGCAGCTGTTTGTTTTTCACCCCTTTTTTATTTTTAGCGTGTTAAAAGTTTTGTTCTGGAGGCATTATAATCTTTTTATCTGGGGGGGGGATGGTAGGGGGGTGGGGGGAAGGGGGAAACCGTTTTTTTTCCAGTCCCAACTGGGTGAGGATGATTCCTTCCTCCGAGCCGCATCTTCACCCCCTCCTCGCAGCCTACCACCTGGATTGGTGCAGTCTTTCCTGCGGAGGCCGCCCAGCATCAGCAGCAGCACAGCACTGTACCATCGCGGAGCGGGGCGATGCCTTACCTTGGTTGCGGTCTCCAGTGGCAAGCGGCCGTTTCGGAACGCCAAGCCGCTGAGAGCGTTCTTCCGACGGTAGAATTCCATCATCCCGACGAAAGGGCCGGAATCATCGGGCTGCCATAGCAGCGACTGCGGAGGCCTTAAATAGGCCCCAATCACAGGTGAACATGGAGGAAGTAGACTGAACAGTGCTGCCTTCCCTCACAGTGGGAAATGTTGATCCCGCTGTGGGGGGATGTTTTTATGTTTAATGTTAAATTCTATAATGTTGTGTTTATTTTATTGGTGTGCTGCAATGGCGACTCAAATTTCACTACACCAATTGGTGTATGTGACAATAAATGTCCTTTGTCCTTTGTCCTTTGTCCTTTGTCCTTGTCCTTGTCCTTTAAACTAAATTAAACAAAACTAAGAATTAGTCAAAATTTCAGGTCCATGATCCTTTCAGAGCCCTGAAGTTGAGATGGAGTGACCAGTGGAAGTCAGCGGAACCATCCAGGCTACACCAGTACATCAATGACCCCATCGACGTCCCTGGCCAGGACCTGTCCCGAAAGCAGTGGACAACCGTCAACCGCTTGAGGACAGGCATCGGATGCTATGGAGTAGTGATGAAGAGGTGGGGCCTCGTAGACAGCACCTCCTGCGAGTGTGGGGACCCAGATAGTGGAGCACATAGTCACCAGTTGCCCTAAACACCGGCCACCGATTGGTGAACGAGGTCTGATTGACCTGGACAATGACACGTTGGCCTGGCTCGCCTCAACTCTAAAAGATATACGACAGAAGTAGAAGTGACCATCAGACCATCCTTGATCGGACTTTGCTGGCTTTACCTTGCTCTAAACCAGGGGTGGGGAACCTATGGAAGCCATTAAGTGCGGCCTTTTCAACGAATCCAAATTTTGTAGAACAAATCCTTTTATTTTTATTAATATGTTTTTGTTCGTCTTGTATTATTTTAATTTTAATCTTAAAATGAAAGTATTTAAAATACCAGAGTGTAAAAGAGGGTTCAACAAAATAATCCTATATCTAATTGAAGTTTATTGGATGCGGCCTTATTAGATTACAGCTAACTCAATGCGGACTTCCAACATGAAGAAGATCCCCACTCCTGCTGTAAACGTTACTGCATTATCATGCAAATATACACTGTAAATGGTTTGATTGTAATCAAGTATTGTCCTTCTGCTGACTGGATAGCACACAACAAAAAGCTTTTCTTTGTACCTCGGTACACATGCCAATAAACTAATCTGTAATCTTTCAATTCCCAAGAACATCTCTTACCCAGAGTAGCATTCAGATAAGTTTTGTGAAATCTGCAATGCTTGTACTGCTGAAGCAGAGCAAGTTGACCAGTCAAGTCAATGGGATGGTGTGAATGGTCTGCAAATAAATGTGAGGCCCAAGACTATATGCTCCACTGAACAGGCCTGACCTTCTGGAGGCCTTTCTTTACAGCCTCCCCCATAGCAGTCTTCGAAGGAAATTGGATGTCGTGATAAGAGTAGAATTAGGCCATTTGGCCCATCAAGTCTACTCCACCATTTAATCATGGCTGATTTCTCTCTCCAAACTCATTTCTCCTGCCTTCTCCCCATAACATCTGACACCTGTACTAATCAACAATCTATCTATCTCTGCCTTAAAAATATCCACTGACTTGACCTCCAGAGCCATCTGTGGCAAAGAATTCCAGAGTCACCATCCTCTGACTAAAATTCCTCCTCATTTCCTTCCTAAAGAAATGTCCTTTAATTCTGAGGCTATGACCTCAGAACCAGGGGCCACAGTTTAAGAATAAGGGGTTTAGAACGGAGATGAGGAAACACTTTTCACACAGAGAGTTGTGAGTCTGTGGAATTTTCTGCCTCAGAGGGCGGTGGAGGCTGGTTCTCTGATACTTTCAAGAGAGAGGTAGATAGGGCTCTTAAAGATAGTGGAGTCAGCGGATATGGGGAGAAGGCAGGAACGGGGTACTGATTGTGAATGATCAGCCATGATCTCAATGAATGGCAGTGCTGGCTCGAAGGGTCGAATGGCCTACTCCTGCACCTATTGTCTATTGTCTATTGTTGAGTCCTAGATTCTTTTACTAGTGGAAACATCCTCTCAACATCCACTTTATCAAAGCCCGTCACTATTTTGTAAGTTTTAATGAGTTACCCCCTCATCCTTCTAAACTCCAGTAAGTAGAGGCCCAGTGCCGTCAAACACGCATCATATGTTAACCCATTCATTCCTGGGATTGTAAACCTCCTCTGGTCCCTCTCCAGAGCCAGCACATCCTTCCTCAGATATGGGGCTCAAAATTGCTCACGATACTTCAAATGCGGCCTGACCAGAGCTTCAAGGTCAAGGTCATTGTGGTTAAGACATGCCTGAATCTACTGGATACAACAAATGCAAATCCCAAGTCCTGCACCCTGGAACTAACCATGTCTCCAGTTATTCCAATCAGCTAGAACAGTGACTTCTATCTGGCAGTATGAAAAATGTCCAAGGCACAGGTCCTCCCTAGACTATGAAAGGGATCAATTCTGGTGTACTCTTCATAAATTGAAGAATTTGCAGATCGGAAATGTGGCTGCATTCGAAATCCTGACGTGTTCAAATATATTTGTAGCCTCAAAACAGTGGGGAGATTGGGGTGAAGACTGGTTGCCAGGGGTCAGAATTTGTAGGGGTTTTCCAACCAAGCATGTCTTGAGTTATCAACTGAGGATTTATCGGACACTAGTGAGGTGATTGTGCTGGCGTTTGGTGGGGGTCTCTACTATGCATTCAGGAAGGTGAGACAACAGGGAGGGGGGGGGGGGGTGGGTGGTGGTGAGGCGTTTCTGGTAATTTTAATGTGGTGTTTGTGTGAGGGGGGGGTCAGGTGTTGAGTCAGTGGTTTTGTGGATTTAGCTGGAGGAAAGTTCAGACATGATCAGGGGTGGGTCCCATTGAAAGATTCCGCAGCCTGTGACCTGTCCAGGAATTCTTCTTCAAACAGCGTTGAACCTGGCTTCAAAATGGAGATTTATAGCTTCTTGATTAACCATATAACATATAACCATATAACAATTACAGCACGGAAACAGGCCATCTCGGCCCTACAAGTCCGTGCCGAACAACTTTTTTCCCCTTAGTCACACCTGCCTGCACTCATACCATAACCCTCCATTCCCTTCTCATCCACATGCCTATCCAATTTATTTTTAAATGATACCAATGAACCTGCCTCCACCACTTCCACTGGAAGCTCATTCCACACCGCCACCACTCTCTGCATAAAGAAGTTCCCCCTCATATTACCCCTAAACTTCTGTTCCTTAATTCTGAAGTCATGTCCTCTTGTTTGAATCTTCCCTATTCTCAAAGGGAAAAGCTTGTCCACATCAACTCTGTCTATCCCTCTCATCATTTTAAAGACCTCTATCAGGTGCCCCCTTAACCTTCTGCGCTCCAGAGAATAAAGACCTAACTTATTCAACCTATCTCTGTAACTTAGTTGTTGAAACCCAGGCAACATTCTAGTAAATCTCCTCTGTACTCTCTCTATTTTGTTGACATCCTTCCTATAATTTGGGCGACCAAAATTGTACACCATACTAAAGATTTGGTCTCACCAATGCCTTGTACAATTTTAACATTACATCCCAGCTTCTATACTCAATGCTCTGATTTATAAAGGCTAGCATACCAAAAGCTTTCTTTATCACCCTATCTATATGAGATTCCACCTTCAAGGAACTATGCACGGTTATACCCAGATCCCTCTGTTCAACTGTATTCTTCAATTCCCTACCATTTACCATGTACGTCCTATTTTGATTTGTCCTGCCAAGGTGTAGCACCTCACATTTATCAGCATTAAACTCCATCTGCCATCTTTCAGCCCATTTTTCCAAATGGCCTAAATCACTCTGTAGACTTTGGAAATCCTCTTCATTATCCACAACACCCCCTATCTTGGTATAATCTGCATATTTACTAATCCAATTTACCACACCTTCATCCAGATCATTGATGTACATGACAAACAACAAAGGACCCAACACAGATCCCTGAGGCACCCCACTAGTCACCTGCCTCCAACCCGATAAACAGCCATCCACCATTACCCTCTGGCTTCTCCCATTCAGCCACTGTTGAATCCATCTTGCTATTCCTCCATTTATACCCAACAGTTGAACCTTCTTAACCGATGGGCCAAATGGCCTAATTCAGCTCCTATCACTTATGAACATCTGTAGGTCAAGAATAATCCGTTATCCTGGAAGTGTTATCCAGCTATGTGGTGAGAATCAGCTTGCACCTCCAGGCTCCTCCTTGCATTTGCATACTGGACACATTGGTGACCTTGGTGCAATTGATTTTTCACTGAATTGAGTGGTGCATTAAAACATTGCTGCGATAAAGAACAGCACTTCAACCTGCTGTGGATGGTGGGCTACAGGAATGAGTGGCTTAAGAGGATGGTTGGGGTAATGTTTAATCAGGAGGAGCATAGAAGGAGAATTGAACTGAGAAGAGGAATAGAACATTCTCTGCAAGTCTCCAACTCGATAGGCTTCATCTCCTCTTTTCATCTTGACCAGTTTGTATCTGGTAACTTCTCCAGTAATTGTTGATCTTCCAATCCTTTTGGGAGCCCTGTAGGACCCGTTCTCTTCCTCATCTACATTTTATCAATACAGTAACACTACAATATTTATTACATGTCATTTGAACCTCACTGAGGCTCAAATGACATGTAATAAATATTACATTTACAATTTACATTTACAAATTACATCGTTTACAACATCTACTTTGGTCCTAGAGTATCAGCTTCCACCTGCATTCTGTTTATGTTCAGCTCTATCTCCTCTAATACCTCGATCTACATCCAAGGGCGCCGGAGAGAGAGTTTCAGCATTGTCCATCTGTAGGCCCCACCGCAAATTTACCGGCCCTATGTGCGTCTCCAACTATTCGCCTTGGGTTGAGCCACATTATTTTCAAACTCAGTTCTGGGGTGGCACAGTGGCACAGTAGGCTTAGCTGCTGCCCCACACCTACACCAACCTATATTCAATCTTCTAGAACTGTCAGTGTTGAGTTTACACGTACTCCCTTTGCTCCAGTTCTTTCCCCCATTCCAAAGATGTGTGGTTTGATGGGCTAATTCACCAGTGTAAATTGCTCCAAGTGAGCAGATAAGTGTTAGAATCTAGAGGATACAATGGCAATGTCGGGAGAATCGCAAGAATGAGTGGGTTAACATAATGATGGGGTTCAGAGGGAAATAGTGGGGTTAAGAGCGAAAGATTGATCAGCCATGATTTAATAGCAGAGTAGACGATGGGCCGAATGGCCGAATTTACAAATTCACAAGTTCATAAGTTATAGGAGTAGAATTAGGCCATTCGGCCCATCGAGTCCACTCTGCCATTCAATCATGGCTGATCTCTGCCACCTAATCCCCTTCTCCTGCTTTCTCCCCTTATCCCTTGACACCTGTTCTAATCAAGAACTTGTCTATCTCCCCCTTAAAAATGTCCACTGACTTGGCCTCCACAGCCTTCTGTAGCAACGAGTTACACAGATTAACTACCCTCTGACTAAATTCTGCTTCTATCGATTATGAACATGAATAATGTGAGTTAGGGTTGGATTAGTGTAGAAAGATAGGTGATGATTGGTGAGGATCCAAGGGCCACAGTGTCCATTGCCATCCTACATCTCTCTACACTACCACACTGTTCAGCAGTTGTGGCTCTGGAAAATGTAAATGTGAGGTATTTATAAATTCATAGTCGGTTACTTTGAATGAAGACCTTGAGAGAGATGTAAAAACCGAAATGAGGCATTAGATGATTCTTGAATTGTGATAGGCAAGGCATGTAAATGTTTCTGAAGTAGTTAATGTTACTGCAACACTTGCCGTGACAATAGTCACATTGTATTAGAATATAAGATTTTATAATATTGGATTTTTGTGAATTTATACACCAAAAAAAAATATATATATATATATATATGTCATAACAAATGATTTAGTTTTTTTTTAATTAAAGAAATAGAAGCTATGAAAAGATTAACAGAATTTTTCTGGAAATCTTTCAATAAAAAAATAAGACAGTTAATGACGGTATGGGAACATGCTGTGCACAAACTGGCTTTCTTTTTCAAGTCATTTCAAAGAGCTCTATTGTCCGTAAAGTGCATTAGAATGCCTTGCAAGGTACATGAAGAGTTCTACAGAACATAGAACATAGAACAAAATATAGAAAATTATCGTGTAGGAAGGAACTGTAGATGCTGGTTTCAACCGAAGATAGACACAAAATGCTGGAGTAACTCAGCGGGACAGGCAGCATCTCTGGAGAGAAGGAATGTGTGACGTTTTGGGTCGAGACCCTTCTTCTGAACCTCTTCAGACTTCTCAAACAGACTTCTTAACAGTCTGTAGAAGGGTCTCGACCAGAAACGTCACCCATTCCTTCTCTCCAGAGATGCTGCCTGTCTCGCATTTTGTGCCTATCTTCTAAATTCTATAGAAAATTATTGAACAGGAACATCCCCTTCAGCCCACGATATCCGTGGCAAATATACAGTTTACAGTTTAGTTTAGGTTATTGTGATGTGTACCGAGGTACAGTGAAAAGCTTTTGATGCGTGTTATCCAGTCAGTGGAAAGACAATACATGAGTATCTTTACTCAGAGAGTGGTAGCGGTGTGGAATGAGCTTCCAGTGGAAGTGGTGGAGGCAGGTTCGTTGGTATCATTTAAAAATAAATTGGATAGGCATATGGATGAGAAGGGAATGGAGGGTTATGGTATGAGTGCAGGCAGGTGGGACTAAGGGAAAAAAATTGTTCGGCACGGACTTGTAGGGCCGAGATGGCCTGTTTCCGTGCTGTAATTGTTATATGTTATATGTTATACGAGTACAATCGAGCCATTTATAGTGTATACATATATGATAAGTGAATAACATTGATATGATGCCAGATTAAACTAATTTCCCCACAAATATATACTTCTGTTCCCTGCATATCACTGTACCTATGTAAAAGCCTCTGAAATGGCTGTATTACATCTACCCCCATCACCACCCAGGTACCCACCAATCTGTAAAATATTTTTGCCCACATATCCCCTCTCACCTTAAAGGGCCTGTCCCACTTGGCAATTTTTTCAGCGACTGCCGGTGTCATTGACTGACATATCAGGGTTGCCGAAAGATTTTGAACATTTCAAAATCCAGCGACGACAAAACAAATGTTGCTACACTTGAGGAAACGCGGCACGTCAATGCGTCATCACGCCACGTCACGCCGCATCATGCCTCAACTTTTTCAGTGACCTGATACGTCAGTCAATGATGCCGGCAGTCGCCAAAAAAATTGCCAAGTGGGACAGGCCATTAAAACTACGCCCTCTAAATCACCATCATCACGTCCCCAGAAACCTCAATCAAATTCGTAAGACATGAAGTACAATGGATAAGCCAAGCTGACTGACCCTAATTAGCCCATTCATTTCCAAATGTGAGTAAATACTATTCCAAAGAATTTTCTCCAATATCTTCTGCACCATTGACATATCCTGGACTGTCCCTGCTTCTCATCTTAAAAAAGAAACAACATTGGCTACTCTCCAATCTCTTGCCTATGTAAAGACAACCAAACATGTTTTACAACTGACAAATATGTAATAGAGCAAAAGCATATCTGAACATTTTCCTGTGTGATATCATCTGTACATTGTCAAAGACAATTTTCATTATATTATACACATACGTCTCAAGAATACTCAATGGTTCTTCATCCTCCTACACGCATTTGGAGTACCGCATGTAGTTGTGTTCGTACCATTACAGAAAGGATGTGAAGGCTTTGGAAAGGATGCAGAGGAGGTTTACTTGAATGATAGACACAAAAAGCTGGAGTAACTTAGCGGGTGAGGCAGCATCTCTGGAGTGAAGGAATGGGTGACGTTTCGGGGCAAGACCCTTCTTCAGAGTCATCTTTACCAGAATGATGTCCCCGGACCAGGGGGTGTCAGTTATCAGAAGTGGCGGACAGACTTGGATTGTTTTCTCTCAAGCGCTGGAGGTTACAGAGAAACCTGGTATAAGAATATTAAATTTTGGGAGGCATAGAAAGGATAGGTGATCAGAACCTGCTTCCCGAGATGACAAATCACAATCTGGAGGGCAAAGCTTTAAGGTGAGAAGGGCAAAGTATAAAGGAAATGTGCAGGGCAATTTTTTTACACAAAGGGTGGTGAGAGCCTGGAACGCACTGCCAGGTGCTGTGATTGAGGTAGGTGCAATAGTGGTATTTAAGAGACGTTTGAATAGGTAACTGTAGAAGTAACTGGGATCATGCCAGTTTTATCATATAATGGGATGTTCTGCAATGATCTCATCAACAATCTTTGTATATAAGATGTCTACAGAGAGAGAGGTACGTATAAATTAGTATGATTTACACTGAAATCAAAGGGTACAGGAAAGATATATGAGGATATTGCCAGGATGTGAGCTATAGGGAGAGGTTGAATAGACTGGGACTCTATTTCTTGCAGCACAGGAGAATGAATGGTGATCTTATAGAGGTGTATAAAATCTTGAGAGGATTAGATCGGGTAGATGCACAGAGCCCTTTGCCCAAAGTAGATGAATCGAGGACCAGAGGACATGGGTTTAAGGTGAAAGGGAAAATATTTAATAGGAATCTGAGGGGTAACTTTTTCACACAAAGGGTGGTGGGTGTATGGAACAAGCTGCCAGAGGAGGTAGTTGAGGCAGGGACTATCCCCACATTTAAGAAACAGTTAGACAAGTATGCAGGAAGATTGTTCCTGATGTTGAGGAAGTCCAGGACAAGGGATCACAGCTTAAGGATAGAGGGGAAATCCTTTAGAACCGAGATGAGGAAAACATTTTTCATGCAGAGAGTGGTGAATCTCTGGAACTCTCTGCCTCAGAAGGTAGTTGAGGCCAGTTCATTGGCTATATTTAAGAGGGAGTTAGATGTGGCCCTTGTGGCTAGAGGGATCAGGGGGTATGGAGAGAAGGCAGGTACGGGATACTGAGTTGGATGATCAGCCATGATCATATTGAATGGCGGTGCAGGCTCGAAGGGCCGAATAGCCTACTCCTGCACCTGTTTTCTGTTTCTTTGTTTCTACATGGCTAGGACAGGTTTGGACCAAATGCAGGCAGGTGAGACTAGTGTAGCTGGGACGTTGGGCCGAAGGGCCTGCTTCCACACTGTATCATTCGATGACTCTATGACTAAATAAATATCAGCTTAAAATAGTGTTTCCTCTTTGGTTGTAAAATCATCTCTTTTTGGAATGTCTTAGTGAAAGTTTTGGATTCAGATTTTGGCCTCAAACTCCCAGAGCAGAATTGTGCCAAAGCTGCTGAGTGCCTTTGTGTGACTTGATACAGTCAACCCAGTAATCCACTTACTACACTGAATCTGCTAGCATCTCAGTCGTATCATTGCAGACAGAAACTGAGTGTGGCTTTGTAGTTTCCTCTTTTTCAGTTATGATGCAGAATAATTGAACTGACACATTAAATCTTTAGTTCAAGGATTCTTCACCATAACTTTCCACAGATACTGCCTGACCATCTGAGTTTTCCAGTGTTTCCTATTTGTATTTCAGTTTGCAGCATGTGGGGTTTTTGATTTTCACCATTTGCCGTGTATGTTTCAGGAAATTTATAATGATTTTACTTCGGAGTCACGTGAGTGATTCCGTGAAGACCCCAGCGCAGTGCGCATGTGCGGCATAATCGCACAGCTGTGCAGAACGCGGCCAGCGGGAGTCGGGCGCTCCCGCATCCAAGGAACGTGAGGTAAGTACTTACCTTAATCAGGCCTTGTGGTTTTTGCTCCAGGGGGAGCAAAGTAGAGAGGCAGCGGCCCCCGTTTCGACTCCAGCGAAGGAGCCGACAGTGGAGGGGGAAAGGCGCTACCCGGACAGCAAACGCTGCGGACCGCTGCAGGGTGCTGCGCTGATGCCGGTCCGCTGAACAGCTGTTTGGTGAACAGCAGCAGACCGGCAGGAAGTTTTAAAAACCCGACCGGCAGCCCTGCAGACTCCTGACAAGGAGAATCGCCGCCCGGGAACCGCTACAATGCCGCCTGAAAAACGGCAGGCAGCCTCTACATACAGGTAAGATAAAAATCTTCCCAATTTAACAGGTTCTACAGGAGCCAACTTCCTCCAAAACTGGAACAGGTTGGAGACAGCAAAAATAAGTATGTCTGTCTCCCCAAGCCAGAGGAGGTCATGGAGTTCACCTCCAGGGAAAAAAGGGGCACTGGCTGAATGCCAAGGGAGCTGACTCCTACCCCAGTGCTATTGCACTAGCCATCTGTAGATGGCTAGTGCATGTGCCTTTAACATAGTGACCTTACCACCCTTAACCACTCCCCTTATCAGGGGTATAACTGCATGATCCCTCCCTGGTGTCTCTCTCTCTAGCTCCGGTGACAGACCACGTACAGCTAGTATAGCAATTATGTGAACAGTTAATAAAAGCTACAGTTAAGACAATGTGTTTTTGAGACTTCTTTACATGGTGTCAGAAGTGGGATTCGAACCCACGCCTCCAGTTGGAGTAGGAGTCGACGAGGACCAGGAAGTGCTTCCCACGCCACTCGAAAATGTCAGTAGCGACCGCCGTCCAGGGGAGATCGGGGGCAGGTTGTTGCAGCAGCGGCTGACGTTGTTGATGCGGAGCCAGGCTGTTGCAAGAAGGGCAAGCAGAGACCCACTCCCGGATGTCGTTGGCCATGCTGGGCCAGTAGAACTGGCCCTGGGCGCTGGACAGAGTGGCCTCGGCCCCAGGATGACCGTTGTGGGCAGACTGAAAATAGGCAGCCCTCAGTGATTCGGGCACTACGACCTTGTGCCCCTTAACCACCACGCCGTCGTGCAGGACGAGCTCATCGCGGACCAGGAAGTCCACGATGAGCTCCTGCCGTCCCACGGATGCCCAGCTCCCTCCCTTCACCGTTGATTACGCCACCGTCTCCGCCTCCCACCCCTCGTTCCCCCTCTACCCCCCGGCGGTTGGGTCATCGCCCGCTCCTGTTTCTTCTCCTGCCGCATCTCCCCCTGTATCCCCGGTTCGCTCGCCTGCCCCGGCCCCGGCCGCTCTTGTTCCTGCAGGGGGAGGAGGTGGCGAGCAATGTAAAGAAGTCTCAACAACACATTGTCTTAACTGTAGCTTTTATTAACTGTTCACATAATTGCTATACTAGCTGTACGTGGTCTGTCACCGGAGCTAGAGAGAGAGACACCAGGGAGGGATCATGCAGTTATACCCCTGATAAGGGGAGTGGTTAAGGGTGGTAAGGTCACTATGTTAAAGGCACATGCACTAGCCATCTACACCATCTCCCTGGACGAGGGATTGATGCAACAGCGGAGTTTGAGCTATGCCTCCTCCAATTTATAGCACACCCTTTTGCTCCCTCTTTTGAGGCTAGCTAAGGAAGCCAGGGCTGGGCTGGCTTAAACGCTGGGCAGGCGGACGAGAACAGCAGTATGCCAGGGGAGCAGGATCAGGAAGAGCTACTGGGTGTCGGGGGCCACTACATGGCTCCTCCACGCGACCATCTTCCCAACAAAGCCCTGCAGGAGCAGGCCTTTCTAGAGGCAAATCCGGAGGCAGCTGGGTCAGCAGACTCGCAGACAAGCAGCGAATTCTGAAGCTCCTAACAGAAGGGTCAAGATGTTACCGCCTTTGCTCGTTTTTCCACGGATCATACTCATCTCCCAGGATGAGACTATCCCGTTGCACTACCAGGGTGCTGACGCCTAAGGTGTTCCCAAATTTGGGATACTCGACTGAACAATGGTGCATATAGACCTGCCCGCAACCCCAAATATATGGGGCTATGCAAACCGCTGCTGCGGGAAGAGAGGCAGCTAAACCTGTGCGCCTCATGAGGGCAGGCCATGGAACGAGCAGGACATCGCATCCAACACCCAGCTGGCAGCACCCCTCGGCATCCACCAGCAATATCAAACAAGGACTGGTGAAAGCCTGGCGACCGCTTCACATTACCCCCAAAGTTCTTTTAGACAGGGGCCCAGAGCGGAGCCGTGGGAAAATGCGCCGCCCCACCGACAGCACCAGCATACCAGCAAACTAGGCCTTCATGAAAAAACAATAAACATGGAGGTAGGTGGTCTGGTTCCTCCCAGTCTACACTAAATAAGGGTGTTCTACTAACTGCGGGGGGGGGGGGGGGGGCATTTACACTTGTTGATAAAGCATGGGATGCTGTCACAAATAACTAAAAATATACTCAACAGTATTAGAGGATAAAAACGAATTCAAATTGGGCATATTACCGCCAGTTCAGCAATGCGCCCAAAGGGCATTTTCTCCCTCTAAGAAAAGAGAAGTGAGAAGGTCAAGCTGAACTAGAAAGGCTCATTACTAAACGGATCATGGGAGTAAACATGAACCATTGGAATTTGTATCGAATATATTCACCAAAACTACAAAAGATGGTGAATGTAGCATCATCATTGATCTAATATCACTAAATAAATCTGTTGAGTATATACACTTTAAGATGGAGACGGGTTTTTGTCACTGCCAGACATCTGATCTCCCAAGGATACCTATGGGGAGCATTGATATGGAAGATGCTAACTATCTTATACCCATACACTAGGATCATTATAGATACCTAAAAATTTTTACCTGGATAATGGATATCCCGGTTAGGGCAACCATGGGAGCATAGAGCATTCCCTATGGTCTAACCTCAGCCCTAAAACTACTATAAATATTTAAAAAATGGCCATGAAAATATTAAGAAAACAAGCATAATCATGGCATATATTGGATGATATCCTCATATTAGGGGAAACAAAGGAATTAGCTGTGGCAGCAGTTCTAGCTACGAAACAGCTCTCTAAAGCTCTGAGGTTTATCCCACGCCCAGATAAACCAGAATTGAAGCGTTAACTACCAAGGATTATCTGGGCTTCAATAATAATCCGTCCATATGACTGTTACTTTGCCAAGGTACTTGGGTCACTATAATCAAATCATGAATGTACCCACTGAAGCTATATCACAATTAAGGTGGTGGGCAGACATATATTTGGCATAGTTCTCAGCCCTATTATCATCACCAATCCCAACTTGGTTATTAAAAACCGATGCCAGTACTTTAGGCTGGGGAGCAACTAAACTCCATATCCAGCACAGGTAACAGATGGACCAATTCACAAACATCGTTACTACACATACCGGGCATCAACTACTTGGGATTGGTGATCGCCTATTGGGCTAAAAAACTTATGCATTTCAAATGCAGCACGTACATATGTGGTTACGGATTGATAATACTATGGTGGTGGCTTATATCAACCATATGGGGAGCATAATAATCATTATTGTGCAACAAATTGGTCAAACAAATCTGGCAATGGTGTGTCAAAAGACATTTTAACTATCAGCTGCCTATGTCCTAGGAAGCTAGAACAGAGTGGGAGACACCATGTCACGGGGTAAAATTTATGACTACATTGAATAGATGTCAAACCCAAAATATCTGCTAAAGGTATTAAGCAGTTTGAAAGCCAGATATCAATTTGGTTGCACAAGACGGAATCACCAGTAACCTATGTATGTGACTTAGGAACCAGATTAGAGGCAGCAGCGATAGATGCCTACACGCTGGAAGGGGGAATTTCTGCTTTGCCTTCCTCCCTTCTGCCTCATCAGACGGGCACTTCGCAATACAGATGGGATCTGTCTCCGAGGTATTGAACGTGCCCGACCGGCCTACACAGCCATGGTTCCCAGTTCATCACGACACGGTGGGCGAGTCACCTATGGATTTCCCTAGTGGACCATGGTTGCTGACTCAACCCAGTATCAGGCACAAGCCACCCATGCCAGGGAAACATCAAACTCCTGGGTGCAGGTTTTGAATGGACCTTACCAGGGACTGGGACTATCCAAAGGAACCATTACCACCATGTCGGCATCCCTGCGAACAGTCACCAAAAGCTAACATGGGTAAAATACTGCCACGACGCAGGGACAACGAACTATTCAACCACTGACGTATTGAAGTTCCTGGAACATCTACACCATGACTATAAGGTGAGTTACAGTGCCGTAAATACAGCATGGAGCGCCTTATCTGCTTATCTAAAACAGCATGTCAGCAGAGCATGGGATCCCATATCTCAGAGAATGGCACCAGCCAGATCCCTCAGCTTGCTCAATCTATGTTAAAAACGCTCATGCTTATGGCTCTCGTACACGCTCACAGAGTCCAGTCACTCCATAAGACTAGACTGGATAACATGGTGATTACCCCAGACGCATCACGTTCATATTCTAGGTCTGGTAAATCTAACTCGCAGGTATATGGGACTAGGCGAGATTATGAGTTCGGCACGGACTAGTAGGGTCGAGATCGCCTGTGTTTTTCCGTGCTGTAATCGTTATATGGCTATATGGACCAGGAACGCCCAATTCAATGGTGGGATTCCGGGCCTACCCACCAGAGTCCAGGTTGAGTGTGGTGACCCATCTACTACTATATATAGACACAACCCACAATCTTAGAGGGAGAGGAAAGCCTATGGGTCAACCACAGAAACCCCAAGACGGGGTACGAGCCAAACCACTCCAAGGTGGCTCAAACAGGTACTGAAAGCTGCCGGAATAGATAATAATACATTTTAATCCCATTCCACTAGGGCAGCATTGGTATCAGCGGCTGAACGAATGGACATCCCGGTTGACCACATTCTCAATACGGCAGAATGGTCAAGGGAACGACGTTCAGAACAATTTTTATTATAAACCGTTGATAAACCTGATTTAATTGCAGGAAGAATATTACAAACTGCAATATTAATTTAAGCTCAGAGGAGCTCTTTATGTTGTTATTGTTAACAAATACCTTTCTGTTTCTTGTGAAAGCAGATCCACTGGTTGATTACGATAACACTTCCTCCCTCAAAAACTTCGGCAGTGAGTGAAATAAAAACTGTTACACGGTTTGAAATCACAGACTTTGATGTCTTCACGGAATCACTCACGTGACTCTGAAGTAAAATAGTAAGATTAAACGAGTACTTACCAGTATGAAGTTTGATCTGTATTTTATGAGGAGTACGGTGAGGTATTACGTGCCCTCCGCTCCCACCCTCAATATATAGATCAAACTAATAAACTGATGTCTCATGATCTTTACTATCTTACTTCAAATATTGTGTCTATCCTGTGATTTCACACCGCTGCTTCGAAGTATGCCGCACATGCGCACTGCGCTGGGGTCTTCACGTAATACCTCACCGTAACTCCTCATAAAATACAGATCAAACTTCATACTGGTAAGTACTCGTTTAATCTTACTATTAAAGATGCCCTGTAGTCTCCCCGTTGGATTGCAACCTTGTCGTGGTCGGGGAGCTTGCGTGTCGCAGTGACCCCTTGAGCTATGCCAGCGGGAGATTCGTCTCCTGTTAGGGTCTCCCATGCTGGACAGGTCAAAGGGTAGAGGCGAGACGAAGAGCGATCCACTGGTCCTCCAGGTTGGATGGAGGTTGAGCACAGGGTCAACAACCCTCTCTCGTAAAACAAATATGTTACGGAAACAGCAACTGAAGGAATCAACTCTACTGAGTGGAGGACCTTCGTTGCTGCCCTACGTGCCAGGAGGCATAATAGGTTGGAAATAAAATTAAAATAAAATAATGTCCTGTAGTCACATAGATTGCAAGGTGCTATTGAGATTTTGACTTTTTTAGGATATTTAGATATCAGCCAGAACACAGTGTCACAGTTGAGCATAGCACAATGCTCTCTGACCCACTGCACCAAAGATCCAAGTTCCATCTTGACCTCGGGTGCCATCTGTACGGAGTTTGCACGTTCTCCCTGTTACCATCTGGGTTTCCTCCGGGTGCTCTGGTTTACACCCACATCCCAAAGATTCCGGGTTGGTAGGCTCATTAGCTTCTATAAACTGCCCCCGGAGTGGTAATGAGTGATGGAATCTGAAGTGGGTGGTGACATTTTTTTAAATTTAAAAAAAAATATATTTCATTTTATTAGAAGTAAGTACAGTCATATGGCACCAAAGTGTCTAGTATATATTTTCATAATACATTTTATGTACAACTTCTTTTTTTTTTTGTTACATTGAAAAAAGATGAGAATAAGAAAAAGAAGTTAGATAGTAAAGGATAGAAAGATGTGAAATATATAGTGTGTGAAGAAAGAAAACGAGTAAATGAAGAAAATTGAGAGAGAAAATAGTGAAAATAAATTTAAAAAAAAAAAGAAAAGGAGAACATTATTTATAATCTTGACCAACCCTCGTCCAGTCCTGAAACAGTTATTTTTTACAATTGTGTTGCACCATATGATTCCAAAAAAACGACGAATGGAGACCAATTCGTTATGAATAGGTCTGATTTATCCATTAGGAGGAATCGCATTTCCTCAAGATGAGCGGTGTCCAACATACTTGCAATCCACATTATAAGCGTTGGTATTGATGTCCCCATCCAAAATTTAAGTATTAATTTTTTTGCTATTATTAAACCATAGTTAAGGAATAGATTTTGAGATGTGTTCAATTTATTCCCATCTTCCATTACACCAAATATAATCATTTCAGTATTAGGTTCCATTCTTGTCTTGAATAATTTTGTAAATATTTCAAAAATATCATTCCATAATCTATAAAGTTTTATGCAGGAAACTAAGGAGTGTGTTATAGTTGCCTTTTGGGCTAGACATTTATCACAAGTGGCGGATATATTTGGATAAAATTTGTTCAATCTTGTTTTTGAATAATATAATCTATGCACAATTTGAAATTGAATTAGATTATCTTACATTAATTGAACATTTGTGAATATATATCAGGTATTTTTCCCATTTAACCTTCGTAATTTTTACCATTAATTCCCGTTCCCACTCTTCTCTAAGTACCTCTGTCGATGGTAGGTCTATATTTAGAATACTATTATATAAATAAGATATTAATTTTTGTGAGTCAGCTTCAATATTCATTGCTTCTTCCAATAAGTCAGGAGTTACTTTTTGATATCCTTGTATATATTTTTTCACAAAGTCGCAAATCTGAAGATATTTAAAATATTGGTTGTTTTTCAATTTAAATTTTAATTGTAGTTGTTGGAATGATAGTAGGTTTCCCATTTCGTACATATCCCCGATCCTTCTAATTCCGAGACTTTCCCATTGGTTATATGTCTTATCAATAAGAGATGGTTTAAATAAAGGGTTCGCAATTGGCATTAACAGTGATAGATTTCTTAATTTTAAAGATAATTTTATTTGTTTTCCAAATTCTTATTGTACCATATATAATTGGGTTCTTCTTATATATTGTGTTATTCAGTTTTTTTGGGGAAAAGAGGATCGTTCCTATATTACAAGGATGGCAATCCTCCTTCTCCATTTTTATCCATTCTGTCTGTTGGGTAGAACTATCCAACCAATAAATCATATTCTTAATATGCACTGCCCAGTAATAATACATACAATTCAGAAGTGAAAGTCCCCCGACCTCTTTTGGTTTACATAAGTGTTTTTTTGTGATTCTATGTGATTTATAGTCCCAAATATAATTTGTAATGTTAGAGTCTAATTTAAAAAAAAAATATTTTGGTATATATACCGGTATAGACTGAAATAAGTATAGTAATTGTGGTAGGAAGATCATTTTTATTGCATTTATTCTACCTAATAATGATAAGGGAAGTGTTTTCCAAAATTTAATCAGTGTATTAAGTTTATTTAATAAAGGTATGAAATTAGCATTGAATAATGCTTTATATTTTCTAGTAATCTGAATACCCAAATATTTAAATTTTTCTGTTGCGATTTTAAAGGGGAACTTCAATAAGTGTGTAGGTTCTTGAGGTTTTAATGTCATGATTTCACTTTTATTCCAGTTTATTCTATATCCAGAAAAAGATCCAAATTCCTCTATTAAGTTTAATAAATTTGGTATGCTCGTTTGTGACTTTGTAATATATAAAAGTATATCGTCTGCATATAATGAGATTTTATTCTATGAGTCCCTGGTATTATAGCCCTGAATATTCGGATTAATTCTTATACTTTCAGCCAGGGGTTCTATCATAAGGGCAAACAGCAGGGGTGATAGTGCACATCCCTGCCTATTACCCCTTGATAGTTGAAATTTTTGAGATAACATGTTATTAGTTAAAATTCTTGCCATCGGTTTATCATATAATAATTTTACCCATGTTATAAAATTCTCTCCCATATTAAATTTTTGTAGTACTTTATATAAGTATTGCCACTCTATCTGATCAAATGCTTTCTCTGCATCCAAAGAAATAATTGATATATCTTCTTCCTCTACTTTATGCGAGTACATTATATTAAACAGACGTCTCAGATTATTAAATGAGTATCTCTTAGGTATAAACCCCGTTTGATCAGGGTTTATCAATTTACTAATATATTTGCTTAATCTTCTTGCTAAAATCTTTGCTAAAATTTTCTGATCTGTATTTAAAAGTGATATAGTTCTGTACAAGCCCAGATCTTCTAAATCTTTATCTTTTTTTGGAATAATCGTAATAGTTGATTCTGTTAGTGTTTCAGGTAGTTTGTTTTCTTTAAAAGCATGGGAGTATAAATTAAATAAATAAGGGGTCGTTATCTCCTGAAATTTTTTATAAAATTCATTATTAAAACCATCTGGTCCCGTGTGGGTGGAGACATTGATAGGGTTGTGGGGAGAAACGAAAAATTGAATGAATGTAGGATTATTTTAATGCTTGGTTGAAGGTCAATGCAGAGTGGGTAGACCAAAGGGCCTGCTTCCTGCGACATCTCTCTATATGAAAATGTCCTGGCACAAAGATTGAGGATGTTACGACGTTAAAGCTGTTGCACAAACCCAAGTAGTTATCATTCATTTGATGTGTTTGGAACCTCTTGATATTATCAGTTGTTTCACCCAAACTAAGTTTCCATAGATGTCAATGTTGACTCTTCTCAATAAGATACAGTTATTAAAGATTAGGGAATTGATGTCATTGGTGACTGGGGCAGACCAGCCACAATAATATTGAATAGTGGGCAGGCTTTATGGTCCTGATGGTCCTATTTTCTTATGTATTTAAGTAGTATACCATTGATTAAGTGCCTGATTCAATTCTAAATCATCTCCACTTTGGGATGTGACCTTTCCAGCTCCAAATTCTGAATACAATGCCATCTAACAGCAACTTTCCCAACTTTCTGGAGTCAGTAACATCTGAGTATTATTCTGGACAATGATTTATTTTTTGGGCTCTTTCCTCATACTGATCAGCCGATCTTTTCTGAAGGGTTAATAACTGATTTACTCAGCCTGCTATGTAATGCAGTCATTTAGCACCATGTAATGGATCTTCACATTTGAACCCATCATAGGACCTTTTTACTAATCGGATAATATTCTCACAAAACATTGATCACCATGTCTGGAGATGGTATATCACACAATGACTCAGTTGTACACAAGGTTCACCGATTGTCACCAATAAATCCAACAGAAGATTGTTAAGAAACATTTTCACAGGGAGTGATAGGGATGTGAAAAATGGCATGTTCATAAGTTCTAGGAGCAGAATGAGGCCATTCGGCCCATCAGGTCCACTCCGCCATTCAGTCATGGTTGATCTATCTTTCCCTCTCAACCCCGTTCTACTGCTTTCGCCCCATAACACAATGACCAACATAAATAATGTAAATACATTCCAGTGCAAAAGAGATAGACGTGAAGGAAAAACGAACAGAAGGAAATGTTGATATTTTCAAATAAAGTAGGGTGGGGGTAGGGGGTGTGGAGAGAAACACGGTAAGGGCAGATGGCTTATCCATGAACCATGTGCACTACTTGGAGATAGAATAATAATTCTCTAATTTGAGTTTGGCACGGTGGCGCAGTTGTAGAGTTGCTGCCTTATAGCACTTACAGTACCAGTGACCCAGGTTTGATCCCGACCACGGGTGCTGTATGTACGGACTTTATACATTCATGACCACATGGGTTTTATTCTAGATCTTCGGTTTACTCCCACACTCCAAAAACGTATAGGTTTGTAGGGACATTGGCTTGGTATAATAGTAAATTATCCCTAGTGTGCATAGGATAGTGTTAAGCTGGATTGCTGGTCGTAGTGGACTCAGTGGTCAAAAGGGCCCATTTCTGCACTGTAACTCAAAACTAAACTAAAAATAGATAGACACAAAATGCTGGAGTAACTCAGCAAGACAGGCAGTATCTCTGGAGAGAAAGAATGGGTGACGAATGTCTGAAAGAGGTTCTCGACCCGAAAAGTCACCCATTCCATGTATCCAGAGATGCTGCCTGCCCCGCTGAGTTACTCCATCATTTTGTGTCTACCTTCGGTTTAAACCAGCATCTGCAGTTCCTTCCTACTAATCTAAAAAGTAGCAACATTGGGCGTTTATTCCTGGAAAGACACCTGGTGTGATGAATCTTGTCACCACCAATCTCTTGGTAGACGGTGGGCAGTTTCTGACCAGATCTCCTTCAGCAGACGCTGGCTGTAGACAGTGGGATAAAACCCCAGTTCTCTCATTGATACATCTCAGTGCAGAACACAACCAATGTTGGGAAAAGAAGGGAGAAAACAACATGAACAAGCGCAGGCAGGTGGGACTAGTGTAGCTGGGCAAGTTGGGCCGGTGTGGGTAGGTTGGGCCGGTGTGGGCACGTTGGGCCGGTGTGGGCAAGTTGGGCCGGTGTGGGCATGTTGGCCGGTGTGGGCAAGTTGGGGCACGTTGGGCTGGTGTGGGCAAGTTGGGGCAACTTGGGCCGGTGTGGGCAAGTTGGGCCGGTGTGGGCAAGTTGGGCGGTGTGGGCAGGTTGGGCCGATGTGGGCAGGTTGGGCCGGTGTGGGCAGGTTGGGCCGGTGTGAGCAGGTTGGGCCGGTGTGGGCAAGTTGGGCGGTGTGGGCAGGTTGGGCCGATGTGGGCAAAGTTGGAGCGGTGTGGGCAAGTTGGGCCGGTGTGTGAGCAGGTTGGGCCGGTGTGGGCAGGTTGGGCCGGTGTGGGCAAGTTGGGCTGGTGTGGGCCGGTGTGGGGTAAGGTGGCGGGTGTGGGCAAGTTGGGCTGGTGTGGGCCGGTGTGGGCAAGTTGGGCTGGTGTGGGCAGGTTGGGCCGGTGTGGGCATGTTGGCCCGGTGTGGGCACGTTGGGCCGGTGTGGGCATGTTGGGCCGTTGTGGGCATGTTGGGCCGGTGTGGGCATGTTTGGGCCGGTGTGGGCACGTTGGGCCGGTGTGGGCATGTTGGCCCGGTGTGGGCAAGTTGGGCCGGTGTGGACAAGTTGGGCGGTGTGGGCAGGTTGGGCCGGTGTGGGCAGGTTGGGCCGGTGTGGGCATGTTGGGCCTGTGTGGGCAGGTTGGGCCGGTGTGGGCAGGTTGGGCCGGTGTGGGCACGTTGGGCCGGTGTGGGCAGGTTGGGCCGGTGTGGGCAGGTTGGGCCGGTGTGGGCATGTTGGGGGTGTGGGCACGTTGGCCGGTGTGGGCAGGTTGGGCCGGTGTGGGCAGGTTGGGCCGGTGTGGGCAGGTTGGGCCGGTGTGGGCAAGTTGGGCCAAAGGGCCTGTTTCCACACTTTATCACTCTATGACTCTACGATTCTAATTGGAAGAATTTGTGAAACATCTGAGAGCACTGAAATGCCTCAACTGCACACTTCACAGAGTCAATAATGGGAATATATTCATGGTACATGATCCAGAATACAATAATAATCTCACGTTATGTATATATTTGACAAATAGAATTTCTATTGTGTGAGCATTGAAATTCATTTCTTTAATAGTATTGTAACCTCAGTCTGCACATTGCCACATTTATGCCAAACTAATATATTCAAGTTTTAAACGCACAGGGAGACAAATGTCCCAGTGGATTTTCTTGCTGTTCATGATCAGCAGAACACTGTTTGATCAGTTACACATTTTTAATAGCGTTTTGGCTCCTGCAATGGTCCCCAAGGCAAGCAATATAGTTTGATATGCAAGTGGCTTTGAAAAGGCAGGAAACATTCCCCACAGAAACCTACATCAGAGCCCAGACAAGCACTTACACGGAGAATTAGAGCAAGCATATCATTCTTATTGCAAGGCCAGTGATCTGTATCACTGTTCCATCCAGTTTAGTTAAGTTTATTGTCACGTGTACCGAGGTCCAGTGAAACGCTCTCTGTTGTGGGCTATCCAGTTAGCAGAAAGACAATACGGGTTTACAATCAGGCCATTTACAGTGAAACGGAATAACAGAATGAAGTTTAGTGAAAGTAAAGTCCAATCAAAGATAGTCCGGAGGTCACCAATGGAGGTAGATAGTTCAGCACCGCTCTCTGGTTGTGGTAGGATGATTCAATTGCCTGATAACAGCTGGGAAGAAACTGTCCCTGAAACTGGAGGTGTGTATTTTCACACTTCTATACCTTTTGCCTGATGGGAGAGGGGAGAAGAGGGATTGGCCAGGGTGCGACGTCCTTGATTACATTGTTGGACTTGCCGAGGCAGCGTGAGGTGTAAATTGAGTCAATGGAAGTGAGGTTGGTTTGCGTGATGGTCTGGGCTGCGTCCACAATTCGCTGCAATATCTTGCGGTCTTGGATGGAGCTGTTCCCAAACCAAGCCGTGATGCATCCTGATAAAATGCTTTCTATGGTGCATCTGTTGAAGTTGGTGAAGGGAGTTGTAGCGGACATGCCGAAATTCCTAAGCCTTCTCAGGGAGTAGATAGTGTAGGTGTGCTTTCTTGCTCATTGCTTCCTCTCTACTTTCCCCTAATCCACCCCTGCAATGCCTTGTTTGCAAAGATCTCAAGGGCAAGGATGGCAGTAACCCTCTGTAGGTTAAATACAATTCTGAGACAACAGCTTTAATGTCTGAGTTGGAGGACTGATTCATTCTGGTGTTGTCCAAGTTTTCAATGTCAATAAAACACAGTGATGCACACAGTGGCGCAGCGGTAGAGTTGCTGCCTTACAGCGTTTTCAGCGCCAGTGACCCATGTTCAACCCTGACAATGGGTGCGTTCCATATGGATTTTCTACCTTTTCCTCGTGTCCGCGTGGGTTTTCTCCAAGATCTTCGGTTTCCTCCCACACTTCAAAGATGCCATAGAGGGAGTGCAGAGAAGGTTCACCAGACTGATTCCTGGGATATCAGGACTTTCATATGAAGAAAGACTGGATAGACTCGGCTTGTACTCGCTAGAATTTAGAAGATTGAGGGGGGATCATAGAAACTTACAACATTCTTAAGGGGTTGGACACGCAAGAAGATTGTTCCCGATGTTGGGGAAGTCCAGGACAAGGGGTCACAGCTTAAGGATAGAGGGGAAATTCATTAGGACCGAGATGAGAAAAGCTTTTTTCACACAGGGAGTGGTGAATCTCTGGAATTCTCTGCCACAGAAGGTAGTTGAGGCCAGTTCATTGGCAATATTTAAGAGGGAGTTAGATGTGGCCCTTGTGGCTAAAGGGATCAGGGGGTATGGAGAGAAAGCAGGTACGGGATACTGAGTTGGATGATCAGCCATGATCATATTGAATGGCGGTGCAGGCTCGAAGGGCCGAATGGCCTACTCCTGCACCTATTTTCTCTGTTTCTATGTTTCTACGTTTCAAAGATGCACAGGTCTGTAGGTAAATTGGCTTGGTATAAATGTAATTCGTGCTAATGTGTGGGGATCGCTGGTCGGCATGAACTCGGTGGGTTGAAGGGCCTGTTTCAATGCTATATCTCTAAACTAAACTAAACTGATCCTATCTATCATGAAAATAATTGAAGGAATACAGATGCTGGATATATATATATGATGAGCCTCAGGTCAGTGATAGAAAAACTATTGAAAAGGATCCAATGTTCGATTGATTCAGGATCAGTTCCTGTGGATTGGAGGATAGCTAACGTTATCACTCTTTTCAAGAAATGAGCGAGAGAGAGAAAACAAGGAATTACAGACCAGTTAGCCTGACTTTAGTGGTGGGAAAGATGCTGGAGTCAATTATTAAAGAGGTAATAATGGGGCATTTGGGTAGCAGTAAAAGGATTAGTCCAAGTCAACATGGATTTATGAAAGGGAAATCATGCTTGACTAATCTTCTGCAATTTTTCGAGGATGTGACAAGTAAAATGGATTAAGGGGTGCCAGTGGATGTAGTGTATCTAGACTTTCAGAAGAAGGTCCCGCCCGGGAGACTGGTGACTAAAATTAGAGCGCATGGTATTGGGGGTAGGGTGTTGACATGGATAGAAAATTGGTTGACAGACAGGAAGCAAAGAGTAGGAGTGAACAGGTCCTTTTCAGAATGGCAGGCAGTGGCGAGTGGAGTACTGCAAGGTTCGATGTTGGGGCCGCAACTGCTTACCATATATATTAATGATTTGGAAGAAGGAATTAGGAGCCACATTAGCAAGTTTGCAGATGACACAAAGCTGGGTGGCAGTGTGAGCTGTGAAGAGAATGTTAGGAGGTTGCAGGGTGACCTGGACAGGTTGAGTGAGTGGGCAGATGCGTGGCAAATGCAGTCTAATATAGATAAATGTGAGGTTATCCACTTTGGCGGCAAAAACAAGGGGGCAGATTATTATCTCAATGGGGTTAGGTTAGGCAAGGGGGAGGTGCAGCGAGACCTGGGCGTGTTTGTATACCAGTCACTGAAAGGTGGCGTGCAGGTACAGCAGGCAGTGAAGAAAGCTAATGGAATGTTGACCTTCATAACAAGAGGATGTCAGTATAGGAGTAAAGAGGTTCTTCTGCAGTTGTATAGGGCTCTGGTGAGACCACATCTGGAATATTGTGTACAGTTTTGGTCTCCTAATTTGAGGAAGGACATCCCTGTGATTGATGCTGTGCAGCGTAGGTTCACGGGATTGATCCCAGATCCCAGGGATGGCGGGACTGTCATATGAGGAAAGATTGAAAAGACTAGGCTTGTATTCACTGAAATTTAGAACGATGAGGGGGATTCCTATAGAAACATATAAAATAGTAAGATTAAACGAGAACTTACCAGTTTGAAGTTTGATCTGTATTTTATGAGGAGTTACGATGAGGGATTACGTGAAGAACCCGTTCAGCACGCATGCGCGGCATACTTCAAAGCAGCGGTGTGGAATCACAGATAGACACAGTTATTGAAGTAAACATAGTAAAGATAAGGAGACATCAGTTTATGAATTTGACCCATATTATTGAGGGTGGGAGCGGAGGGTACGTAATCCCTCAACTTAATCCCTCATCGTAATGCCTCATAAAATACAGATCAAACTTCAAACTGGTAAGTTCTCGTTTAATCTTACTATTTTACTTCGGAGTCACGTGAGTGAATCCGTGAAGATTTCAAAGCTCTGTGATTTCAAACCGTGTAACATTTATTACTACATCACTGCCGAAGTCTTTGAGGGAGGAAGTGTGTTATCGTAATCAACCAATGAATCTGTTTGTAGAAAAACACAATGGTATTTTTTAACAATAACAACAAAGAAATTAAATTGTTCCCCTGGGCTTAAATTAAATATTTGCAGTTTGTAAAATCTTTCCTGCAAATAAAACAGGTTTTGCCAACGGATTATTATAAAATTTCTGAACGGTCTTTCCCCCCCACCATCCTGCTGTAGCCAGGATGTGGTTTATAGGCACGTCCATTCGCTTAGCCATTGATGTGGATGCTGCCCTGGTGGAATGAACTTTGTACATGTTAGTTTTTATCCCAGCAGCTTTTACACCTGCTTGAGCCATCTCGAAATGGCTCGTCACCCGACCATAAGGTTTTTTATGACTGACCCACAAGGCTTTTCATCTCCCTCGAATATTTTGGTTGTGTCTATGTAGGATAATAGGGTCATGGCACATAACCGTGTTTCTGGCGGGTAAGCCCGGAATTCCACGACTGGATTAGGTGTTCCTGGTCTGCTCCGTTTGATCATTCTCTGGATAACAACAGAGATCTGGTCTGGAGCTGTGAGCATGGTGTCCAGTCGCAATAGGTGTAGTGACTGGACCCTCTGTGCAGCTACAAGTGCCATCAACATGAGTGTTTTGTGCATAGATTGTTTCAGGTTGAGGAATCTGGCTGGTGGGCATCCCCGGAGGTATGTCAGGACCACACTGACATCCCATATATGGGTGCACCTTGGTCTAGGGGTTAGAGTTGTAAATACCCTTCATTAGTTTGACCACCAGCTGGTGGGACCCAATGGCCTGTTGTCCTGGAGCTGGTTTTAAATAGACAGGCAGGGCAATTCTAGCTGTGTTGATGGCTCTGTAGCTGAAGTCCTTCATCGTGGTGAAGGTTCGCCAGGAATTCCAGTACGTTGGTAACTGTAGCGGTTGAGTAGGTGGTCCCTGTATCCAAGCAGTACTTCTCCCATTTTTTGATGCTGGACAAGTGCTGTTTTAGTGGATGTTCAGAGGGATGCTGACATGATGTTGACGGTTTGTTATGATAATCCCAGTGTCAGAAGTGGTTTGTGCAGCATCTGCAACCCAGGAGTTTGATTTTCTCATGGCACGGGTGGCTTGTGCCTAACACTGGGTGTTAATAACTCTGGGTCACTGGGGAATACCATTGGAGTTCCAACAACCATGTCACGGAGTATTGGGAACCATGGCTGTGTAGGCCAGTCGGGTACTATCAAAATACCTGAAGCAGAGTCCATTTGTACTGTGCGTAGCCCCCGACTGATGAGGCAGAAGGGAGGAAATGAATAGAAGAAAAATTTCCCCAATCCAGCGCGAACGCATCTACCGCTGCTGCCTCAGGGTCTGGTTCCCAAGCGACATACATAGGTACCTGGTGATTTAGTCTAGATGCAAATAAATCGATATCTAGCGTGCCATATTGCTTGATAACTTTTGTGAAAAATATATATTTTGGGGGTTCTAACATCCATTCGATGTTGTCATTAAATTTACGTGATCTGGTGTCTGCCACTGTATTTAGCTTACCTGGTTAGCCAAGTTACTGATAGTCAAATATGTCTTTGGACACACCATTGCCAAATTGTATTGACCAACTTGTTGCATGATACCGATTTTATGCCGCCCATATGGTTAATGTAGTCCACCACCGTAGTATTATCTATTTATAACCGTACATGCAAGTGATGCATATTTATGCATATGCTTTTAAACCATAAAAAGTCACCCAAACATCTCTAGATAATTAATGCCCAGTGTAAGTGGTAACGATGATTCTGGGTTAGTCCATCTACTACTTGTGCTGGATATAGAGTTAGTTGCTCCCCAGTCATGAGCACTTGCATCTGTTTGGATAACTGACGTAGGGTTAGTGATGATAATAGGCTGAACCTATGTCAAACGTTTTTTGCCCACCACTGTTGTTCTGATATTACTTCAGCGGGTAACTTCATGAAACGACCATAATGACCTGTATGTCGTTTTTGGTACAAAGGTCCGAATTATGTAGCCGGAAATGCTGCTACCATTATCCCAATTACTCTGTTACTTGTCGAGTAGTTGGTAGTTTGTTGACCATTAAATTGTTGTACGATTGTGCCAATTCAACTATGTAGTCTCTTGGCAATGTTACAGTCACGTAGACTGAATTAATTGTGAAGCCCAAGTAGTCCATGATAGAGGATGGCTTCAACTTAGATTTATCTGGATGTAAGACAACCCCAGGGTTTCGAATAACTGTTTGATAGCTGAACAGCTAACATAGTCAAATTCATGGTCTTGCCTACCATTTAGGATATCATCAAGATATGCAATGACAATATGTTTTTGTCTTCTGAATATTGCCAGAGCTGGTTTTAGTGTCTGGGTGACACTCTTGGGCTGATGTGAGCCCATTGGGTAACGCTTTAAACTGCTATAGCTGCCGGTCCAACGAGTGTTGCACGTCGTCTGACGTGGCGGTGACATTGGGGGGTGGCACATTTTCCATGGGGTCCACTCTGGGCCCTGGTCTAAAGAAGACTTTCAGTGATAGAATGCGGACCCCGAGCTTTCATCAGTCCGATATGGTAGACGTTGACTGATGGGCGCGATGGGGTGCTGCTGCGTAGGAATTACTGTTTTTGGTTACTCGTCCTGGCCCTGCCCTCATGAGCCAAAAGTTTTGTAACGTCTTGCATGTCCTTCATATGCTTTGTGAGGTTTTTGCGGGTCTGGCTCAGTGGCTGGGGTCTTATGACTTGTTTACGAAGGTTGTGGTCACCTCCGTATTTGTCCATGGAACGAGGAAAAAACAATGTGATGGCTGTCGTCAGGCTTTTAACGCCTCCTGCACATGGGGTTTCCACGTAGCTGTCCACCACACACCACACCTAGCAGCTCTTCTTGTTCCTATACCCCTTGCATACTCCCGAGATCTTCAGCCATTGCCCCTGTTCTTGACCAGCCCAGTCCTGGTCACCAAAGCTATCCTCTGGAAAGGAGGAAGCAATGGACAGTGCACAAGGCACTGTGGAGGGAGAGCCTGACCCCCTCTGCGAGAGCGCCCCTCCTGGGTGCACCTCGCTGGAGCTCCTGCTCCAAGAGCTGCTCCATGCGGCTCAAGCGGCTGTCTCTGCCCCGCCTGGGTGGAGAGACGTCCCCGTCCGATAAGTCGGAGCCACCGGCCGGAACGCCTCTTCCTTGGCTTTACATCCAGCCCGCTGCTCAGGAGCTAGCGGGGCTGGGCTCGGCACGGTGTCGGGGTATAGCGGACCGCTCAGTAAGCGGTCCTACCACCTTGTTGCTGCCACCGCGAGATGAAACGCTCCTCCGTGGAGTCGAGCGGGGGCAGGTCTGTGCAGGCGGCTGTCTTTCCTTCCGGGCAGGTGGAAAGATGTCCCATCCAATAAGTCGGAGCCGCCGGCCGGATGCCTCCATGACGTTACTTGCAGCCCGCTGCTTAGGCGCTAGCGGGGCTGGGCTCGGCGCGGTGTCGGGATAGCGGAGCGCCGGGTAAGGGGTCCTACCGCCTTGTTGCTGCCCCCCTCCAGATGGAACGCATTTTCACTCAGAGAGTTGTGAATTTGTGGAATTCACTGCCACAGAGGGCAGTGGAGGCCAAGTCACTGGATGGATTTAAGCGAGAGTTAGATAGAGCTCCAGGGGCTAGTGGAATCAAGGGATATGGGGAGAAGGCAGGCAAGGGTTATTGATTGGGGGCGATCAGCCATGATCGTAATGAATGGCGGTGCTGGCTCGAAGGGCCGAATGGCCTCCTCCTGCACCTATTTTCTATGTTTCTATGATCCCACGGTATAGGATCAACTTGCATTTGGGAGGGAATAGGTTGATTAAGGACGGTCCATATGGCTTTGCACAGCATGTCTTGTCTTGCTAACTTGATTGAGTTTTTTGAGGCAGGAACTAAGATGATCATTGAGGGTACAGCGGTGGATGTTGTCTACATGGATTTCAGTAAGGCGTTCAATAAAGTACCCCATGGTAGGCTGATCTAAAAGATTGAGATGCACGGGATTAACTTTGACTTGGGCATATGGATTCAGAACTGGCTTACTGATCGAAGACAGAGGGTTGTGGTGGGAGGACAATACTCAGGCTGGAGGCCTGTGACCAGTGGAATTCCACTAGGATGAGTGCTGGGACCACTGCTGTTTGTGGTATATATAAATGACTTGGACATAAACATAGACAGGTTGCTTAGGATGTTTGCAGATTAAACCAAGATTGCAAGGGTCGTGGACTGTGAGGAACGCTGTCAAAGTTTACAGCGGGATATAGATCAGCTGCAGAAATAAGTGGAGAAATGGCAGGTGGAGTTTAATCTGAGCAAGTATGAGGTGTTGCTCTTTGGGAGGTCAAATGTAAAGGGAAAATAAACAATATATGGCATGAGCCTGAACTGCATTGATGTATAGAGGAACCATGAGGTCCAAGTCCATCCTTCACAGAAAGTGGAAACAAGTAAAAACAATGATAAAGAGGAATGTGGCATGCTTGCATTTATATGCTGCAGCAGTGAAAATAAGAATCAGGATGTCATAATGAAGCTTTAATGGATTTTGGTCAGGCCACTTCTCGAGTTCATCCATTATAGGAAGGGTGTAAAGGCGACGGAAAGGGTGCAGACGAGGTTTACCAGAAAGATGCCTGGATTAGAATGTATTAGCTACAGGGAGAGGTTGGACAGACTTGGATTATTTTCTCTGGAATGCCGTAGGCTGTGGGGAGAACTGCTGGAACAATATGAAATGATGAGAGGGATCGCTAGAGAAAACAGTCAGAGCGTACTTCTCAGAATGGAAAATTCAAATGCTGGAGGGCATAGGTTTAAGGAGGAGGGGTAAAGTTTGATGAGGATGTGCAGGTTTTTTCATGGTTTTTTTTACACACAGGGTGTAGATGGCCTGGAGCACACTGTCGGGATTATGATTGAAGCATATTCGACAGCAGCATTCAACAGACTTTTACATAGACATATGGATATGCATGGAAATAAAGGGACATGGCTTGCGTGTTGGTTGAGAAGTGATGGTCTTGATATCATGTTCATTGTGCAAACATTGTGGACCAAAGTGTAGGAAGGAACTGCAGATGCTGGTTTAAACCGAAGATAGACACAAAAAAGCTGGAGTAACTCAGTGGGACAGGCAGCATCTCTAGAGTAAAGGAATAGGTGACGTTTTGGGTCGAGACCCTTCATGCAAATATACAGGGTAACATCACCCAACTCTTCTCCAGTTGAAACCATCCCTTTATCTCTTTCACAGCTTCTTCCACTGGCTGTGTGTGAATGAGTATCCCAAATTTTAAAGCCTCCTGCATATATTGTAGTGAGACCAGACAGGTTGAGCGAAAAGGTTTTTTATTTTTAATAAAAATGAAGAAAGAAAACCTGTGAAGTTCGGGAGTCTGTCTACACTAACAATAATAAGCTCCTGTCGCTGGAAGGAGCAAAGATCCGATAGCAAGCAAGATAGATCACTCGACAAAAACGATGTAATACGGTCATGGGCAGATTCATGGGTAATTTTCAGCCCCATTTCCATAACCGGCTTCTGTCTCCGCACCAAAGATCCCGTAGCGGAGCAAAGATACTCGTGCGGAGACGGAAGCCGGTTACGGAAACATCCTCGTTAAAATCAAAGATCTTTGGTACAAATCTTCTCATTTTCAGAATTATAATGTATTAACACAAACTGTTCCCCCGCAACGTTGATTACACTGCGAGTCGGGTCGGGTCGGGTTACTGAAATGGATGGAAAAAAGGCCCACGTTCCGCTCTGTTGCGTACTACACGTCAGCCCATTGCATTTAGCAGGAGTGGTCTCTCTTACTCCGCTAGAGGATATTTGGGGAGGAGTGCTGACTAACTAACTGACACATCCCCAAAAGCCCGCGAAAACCAACACCCTGCGGTCACATGACCGCACCGACCAATGAGGAGGGTTCTGTCCTCTCCACCCACCACTAGGTGCCGCTACAATATCTTATTTATTGACCCTAAATCTTTTAAATTAAACGCTGATTTGGCGTTTTATGATGATTTATGAACAAGACATATTTAAAGTTTCTCCCTGTGTTATTATTTAGCTCTGAGTGTCAAAACACAGGAAAAACGCTGATTTGGCGAAATTAAACGTTGATTCAATTCCCAAAGTCCCGACTTTCACCCCTTGACCACTGAAACGTTTAGCTCTATTTCAGTCTATCAAACATATTACACCATTTTATTATTTTACTTATCAATTATTTAAAGACATGAAGTTGTACAGCACAGAAACAGACCCCTCAACCCAAATCATCGCATCACACCAATTTGCCTACTGCCCAAGCTAATCCTAGTTGCCGGAGACACAAGAAACTGCAGATGCTGCAATCTTGTGTACAACACAAAACGCTGGAATAAGTTGGAGGGTCGGGCAGCATCTTTGGAAGACATGGATAGGTGATGTTTTGTGTCTGGACCCTTTTTCAGATTGATTGTAGTGGGGGTGAGCAAGTTGGAAACGTCGCCTCTCTCTTTCATCTTTCCCTTCCTCATTTCACCCACCACCTTAGTTACTCTGATCCTTTTTCATATTTCTTTTCATCTCTTTTTCCCTCTCTCACCTGATCCCTCCCACAAATGTCCCTCCCTCCGCCTTTACATTTCACTCCTCCACTTCTTTCCTTATCGGAAACTCTTTTGTCTCCTTTCCATCTCACAGATGTTGCCGGAGTTGAGTTCCTCCAGCGTTTTGTGTTTTTGTTTGCAATAAAACCTCATTTTCTCCATCTCAGCGGTTTATGTTTTTACATTGCTAGTGCAACTCATCTCATTAAATTTCTTTCATTGCAATGTTAGGACACCAGCTTTAGGGAAAGAGAACATGATTTATAAACAAGACATATTTAAAGTTTCTCCCTGTGTTATTATTTAGCTCTGAGCGTCAAAACACAGGAAAAACTAGTGAAGAAGGTAAAAGGAGCATCGCTAAATGGTCTGAGATTGCTATTCAGAATTGGTATAATCAGGCATGATGTCAGAACATAAGCTGGGTAAAAGAAATATGAACATCAATTGTGAATATGCAGGAAATTTTTGAAAATTTGTAGCAGACGCAGCACTTTTCATAACCATGTACACAGGGTACTTGGAAGAGATGGCTGAAAAAGATCAACAAATCTAGGACTAGAGGTCATAGCCTCAGAATTAAAGGACGTTCTTTTAGGAAGGAGATGAGGAGAAATGTATTTAGTCAGAGGGTGGTGAATCTGTGGAATTCTTTGCCACAAAAGACTGTGGAGGCCAAGTCAGTGGATATTTTTAAGGCTGAGATCGATAGATCCTTGATTAATGCAGGTGTCAGAGGTCATGGGGAGAAGGTAGGAGAATGGGGTTAGGAGGGAGAGATAGATCAGCCATGATTGAACGGCGGAGTAGACTTGATGGGCCGAATGGCCTAATTCTACTCCTATCCCTTACGACCTTGTTATCCCTTAGGAAGAGGCAAGAGGTAAGAAAATAATGTGAAGAGCTCGCAAAATGTGTAGGAAGGAACTGCAGATGCTGGTTTCAAACGAAGATAGACAACAAAATGCTGGAGTAACACAGTGGGACAGGCAGCATTTCTGGATAGAAGGAATGAATGACGTTTTGGGTGGAAAGAAAAGTCTCGACCCGAAACGTCACCCATTCCTTCTCTCTAGATGCTGCCTGCCCCGCTGGGTTACTCCAGCATTTTGTGTCTATCTTCGGTTGAAACCAGCATCTGCAGTTCCTTGTCTACAAAGGACAGTTCATTGTCTACAAAAGTGATGGAGTTAACTGAAGCACAGGTGATTCAAAACTCCCAACTGTGAGGTGAATACATTATTGCTGTAAATTTGATTGATGCAAATTGAATATTAGTTGTACTTTATACGAACAAAAATGTCTTTACACTTCCCACAAAACTATCCAGAAGCATTTCACATACTTCAAATTGTAATGAGCAATATGTGGAGATGCATTTTGCATTTGTTTTGCATGGAAATGACTTCAAAACACCAATGAGGATTGCTCATTGAATCTTGTGCAAAGGTTTTTTTCAATACTCACATTAAAAACAAAAGGATGATCAAAGAGGAGATAGGTCCGCTCAAGGAAAAATGAGGGGATTTATGCTTACAGTCAGAGGGTGAGGCACTAAGTGAGTATTTGTACTCATCTGTATTCACCAAGGAATAGGGCATCGATGATAGTGAGATCACAATGGGGGATACCAGTATACCAGAGCAGTTTGAGATAAAAAATAAAGTGTTTCTAATCATGCTTGCACGCAGTGGAGCAGCTGGTCGAGCCATTGCCTCACGGAGCCAGAGACCTCAGTTTGATCTGACCTAAGATGCTGTCTGTGTGGAGTTTGCATGTTATTCTTGTGACCGTATGGACTTTCTCCTGGTGCTCGAGTTTCTTCCCACATCCCAAAGATGTGCAGTTTGTAGGTTAATTGGCCTCTGTAAATTGCCTTTTTGGTTTAGTTTATTTTAGAGATACAGCGCGGAAACAGGCCCTGCTGCCCAGCGGGTCCGCGCCGAGCAGCGATCCCAGCACATTAACACCCACTAGGGATCATTTTTACATTCACCAAGCCAATTAACCTACAAACCTGTACGTCTTTGGAGTGTGGGAGGAAACCACAAATCTCGGGGAAAACCCACGCAGGTCACGGGGAGAACGTACAAACTCCGTACAGACAGCACCCGTAGTCGGGATCGAACCCGGGTATCCGGCGCTGTAAGGCAACATCGGGAGGGAGCAGTGTGGGAGGGGTGGGGTTCAAGAATCAAGAGTGCAATATTGTCATATGTCCCAGCTAGGACAATGACATTCTTGCTTTCTTGGCTGTAGGGAAGAAGCTGTTCGTGAACCTGGACATTACAGTTTTCAAGCTCCTGTACCTTCTTCCTGATGGCCATGGTGATATGAGTGTGTGGCCAGGATGGTGTGGGTCTTTGTTGATGTTGGCGAATATCCC
This sequence comes from Leucoraja erinaceus, assembly GCF_028641065.1. Classification (NCBI taxonomy): domain Eukaryota; kingdom Metazoa; phylum Chordata; class Chondrichthyes; order Rajiformes; family Rajidae; genus Leucoraja; species Leucoraja erinaceus. The sequence continues at coordinate 3,528,812 of NC_073397.1, forward strand.
TGGGGCGAAGGGGGGCGGGGGATGTGAATAGCCTGGGGGGGGGGGGGGGGGGGGTTGGCTGCCTTTTTGAGCTGGGGGTTGCTGCTTCTTCTCCAAGCTGGCCGTTGGCCTGGGGCCACAGATAGCGCAGAGAAGAAGCTGCAACCCCAGCTCATCTCCCGCTGGGTCATCCGGCAGTGCCAGGCTGACGACACCAGCGGCCCCAGGCCCACAGCTAGCACGGAGAAGCAGCAGCAACCCCAGGTCATCTCTCACCGGGCCAACCGACAGGCCCAGACCCCACCGCCGCCGCGTGGCCCCACCGTCACGATGCCTCACCGCCACCACGGCCCCGTCGCTGCGGTCTCGATGCCTCCTTGATGGGCGCGTAAAACCCCAACCAGGGTGTCGCGGTAGAATCCGGGGTTGGAAAAAGCAGAACGTGGCCTTCCCCCTGAAGTCACTTGGAGCTCGGGGAATATTGTGTGTGTGAAACGGGCGCCGACCTGAGACATCGTGGTCGCCCACCTCATTGTGATGTCATCAGTCGAAGCTTAAAAGGCAGTTTTGTCTTTTTATTAAACTTTAATCACCAATGTCATGAAATATAAAAGATACAAGATACAATTTATTTGTCATTTGGACCCCTTGAGGTCCAAACGAAATGCCGTTTCTGCAGCCATACATTACAAACAAATAGACCCAAGACACAACATAATTTACATAAACATCCATCACATCGCTGTGATGGTAGGCCAAAAAAAACTTATCTCTCCACTGCACTCTCCCCCCCCCCCCCCCCCCCCGATGTCAGAGTCAAAGTCAAAGCCCCCGGCTGGCGATGGCGATTGTCCCGCGGCCATTAAAGCCACGCCGGGTGATGCAAGGTCGCACTCCGGGTTCTTGATGTTAGAGCCCCCGGTGTGCGCTCGCAGAGTCCCGCGGCCATTCCAAGCCGCGCGGGGCGGTGCTGTAAGGCCCCGCTCCAGGAGCTCTTCGACCCCGCAACTTGGGTGGGAGAAGTCGCCGTTGCGGGAGCCCTGAAAAGCGGTCTCCCCCCAGGGACCCGTGGGCTCCCGGTGCCGCTCCCAGTTGCAGCCTCCGAATCTCCGGAGGTCGGGCCGCAGCAGCGCTCCACCACCGCTGCACCCGCTCTGGACTCGGCCAGCTCCGCGATGGTGAGTTGAGTAGTCGGCACCAGAGCCCCCCGGTCTTCCTGTTGGAGGCCGCTCCTCGTTGCAATGGAATTCCACAGGAATCAGGCCAGGATCTCAAGTTGTTTGTGATACATATAATTGGCTTGAATGGAAATGTAGATGGTGCAGGAAGGAACTGCAGATGCTGGTTTAAGATAGACACAAAATGCTGGAGTAACTCAGCGCAACAGGCATCATATCTGGAGAGTAGGAATGGGTGACGTTTCGGGTCGAGACCCTTCTTCAGAATGGAGGGAAGCGAGAGAGGTGAAGAGAAATAGAACAGAGATATAGTATAAAAAAGTAATGATGATAAAGGAAACAGGCCATTGTTAGCTGTTTGCTAGGTGGGAATGAGAAGCTGGTGTGACTTGGGTGGGGGAGGGATGGAGAGAGGGATTACAGGGGTTTCTTGAAGTTAGAGAAATCAATACCACTGCCCAAGCGAAAATATGAGATGCTGTTCCTGAAATTTGCTTTTAGCCCCACTCTGTCAATGTATGAGGCCTCAGACTGAAAGGGCAGGGTGGGAGGAGGAAGGGAAATTCAACTTTTTGGCAACGGGAGATCATGAAGTTCAAGGCAGACTGAGCGAAACGATCGTCCAGTTTACATATGGTCTCGCCAATGTATAAGAGTACATCTTGAACAATGGATGCAATAGATGAGGTTGAGGAGGTGCAAGTAAACCTCTGCCTCAGCTCAAGGGACTGTCGGGGTCCCTGGACGGAGTCAAGGGTAGAGGTATAGGGACAGGTGTTGCATCTCCTGCCATTGCAGGGGAAGATACATGGGGACGGGGTGGTTTAGGTGGGAAGGGGTGAGTTAAGTAGGGAGTTGCGGAGGGAACGGTCTCTGCGGAATGCGGAAAGGGGTGGAGATGAGAAGTTGTGACAAGTGGTGGGATCCCGTTGGAGGTGGCAAAAATGTCAGAAGATTATGTGTTGTATACTCAGGGGGTGAAAGGTAAAGATCAGGGAGACTCTGTCTCTGTTGCTACTTGGGGGAGGTGGAACATCTTGGACGTCCTGGTGTGGAACATCTCATCTTTGGCAAAGATACGGTGTAGACGGAGGAATTGGTAGTAGGGGATAGAATCTTTGCAGGAAACAGGGTAGGAAGAAGTGTAGTCAAGATAGTTGTGGGTGTCAATGGGTTTGTCATAGACATCAGTCTGTTAGTTAGTAAGTTTGCCAAAGTTGGTAGAGTTGCAGACTGTGAGGAAAGCTCTCAAAGTGTAGAGCGGGATTTAGATTAGCTAAAGAAATGGGCAGAGAAATGGCAGATGGAGATTAATGCAAGCAAACGTGAGGTGTTGCACTTTGGGTGGATGAGTCTAAGAGGAAAGTATGCAGTTCATGGCAAGGCACTAAAGACTTGCGTACAGAGGGACATTAGAGTCCAAGTTCATAGCTCACTAAAGGTGACAGTGCATGTAAATAATGGGTAAAGAAGGTGAATGATATACAGTACTTGCCTTCATTGCTATGGGCATTGAATATACGAATCAGGAAGTCATGATGCAGCTTTTAGGACAATTTGAGCGGCATTAGGAACATTGTGTGCAGTTCTGGTCACCCCATTATGGGATAGATGTGAAGTCTTTGGAGAGGCTGCAGAAGAGGTTCACCAGAATGCTATAAGGAGAAATTGGACAAACTTGGATTGTTGCAGCATTGGAGGCAGAGGGGAGACCTTATAGAAATATATAAAATTATGAGACGCATAGATAGGGTAGACAGTCAGAACACTCCAAAGACGTACAGGTTTGTAGGTTAATAGGCTTGGTATAAATACAAATGTAAATTGTCCCTAGTGTGGGTAGAGTAGTGTTAATCTGTGGTGGTCACTGGTTAGTGTGGACTATGTGGGCTGAATGGCCTGTTTCCGCTGTCTGTATAAACTAAACTAAACTTGGCCAGGGTTGGTGATGCAGGAAGGTACATTAGTGGCATTTTAGATAGGCACATGGATATCCATGGAATGAAGGACATTAATAATGTGCTGGCAGAGGAGATTAGATTAACATTGATCATGTTCGGCATGGATATTGTGGAGAGAGGGGCCTGTTCCTGTGCTGTACTTACTTTTAGATATAGTTAGAGGGCTGAATATTGGTGTTGGTGCCGTGACAATGTTCTGGTTCTCGTGGAATAGACATATGCATCTTAGCAACCACATTAGGTTTCTGAAATCTTGGTCTAATTATTGTTTAAGGCTGGGACCTCTTATAGTGCAGCATTCTGTTAGAGTTGTACTGAACAAAAAAATTATATTCTCATCTCTAAAGTGGGGCCAGTTACTTCAATCTTGTTGCTTAGAGATGAGATCAATATGTTTAACAATAACATTCGAGTCTGCTCCAGTCTGAGTAAATAAATCCCATTTAACAAAATCAATATTCTGATTAGTATTACTGCTGCCCCAGATTAATGCTCAGTTTCTGTATAAACTTTTCATTACAATGACAGAGAAGATTTCTTTGTCTCTGATCATACAGTCATAAGAACGCAAGTTCCATGATGTATTTTTGCCTGCCATTCATTCTGAGGCCATTTTCAGTTGATATATGTTCAAGAAGGAACTGCAGATGCTGGAAAATCAAAATAGACAGAAATGCTGGAGAAACTCAGCGGGTGAGGCAGCGTAGAAACAAATAAAAATAGGTGCAGTAGACCATTCGGCCCTTCGAGCCTGCACCGCCATTCAATATGATCATGGCTGATCATCCAACTCAGTATCTTGTACCTGCCTTCTCTCCATACCCCCTGATCCCTTTAGGCACAAGGGCCACATCTAACTCCCTCTTAAATATAGCTATGGAGCTAAGGAAATAGGCAAAGTTTTGGGCCGAAACATTGCTTATTTCCTTCGCTCCATAGATGCTACCTCACCCGCTGAGTTTCTCCAGCATTTTTGTCTAAGTTCAGTTGATATATAACTAGTCTGAAGAGACATCAAATATAGAAAATACAGCACAGGAACAGGCCTTTCGGCCTACAAATATTGTGCCGAACATGATGCCAATCTGATCTCATCTGCCTGCACATGATGCATACCGCTCAAATCCTTGAACTTTCATGCATCTATCTGAAAGCCTCTTAAACACCACTATCATTTCTACCTCCACCACCAACCCTGGCAATGTGTTCCTGACACTCTCAGTAAAAAACACCACCCACGCATCTCCATTCCACCTTCCCCCTCGAGCATTGGACATTCCTACCCTAGGAAAAAGGTCTCTCATAATTTAACCTCTCCCTGCAGCTGAAACCGTCTAATCCAAGCAGCATTCTGGTAAACCTTCTCTTCACCTTCTCCAAAGCCTCCACATATTTTTGGAATGGGGCGATCCGAACTGCTCACAATACTCCAAATGGGGCTTAACCAAAGTCCTATACCTGCATCATGACTTCCTGACTCTTATATTTAATGCCCCAAGCAATGAAGGCAATCGTACCATCTGCCTTCTTAACCACCCTTATCTACTTGTGCTGTCACCTATAGCCCATTGAAGAAAACGAATAAGCTTCAGTTTAGTTTTGTTTATTTTAGATACAAATAAACGGCCCACCATGTCCGCACTGACCAGGGAACCCCACACATTAACACTATCCTACACACACTAGGAACGATTTACACTTACATCAAGCCAATTAACCTACCAACCTGCATGTCTTTGGAGTGTAGGAGGAAACCGAAGATCACGGAGAAACCCACACGGTCACGGGGAGAACGTACAAATTCTATACAGACAGGACCTATAGTCGGGATCGATCCAAGGTCTCTGGTGCTGTATGTGCTGTAAGGCAGCAACTCTACTGCTGCGCCACCGTGCCGCCCCCCTATAGTCAAGTCAAGTCACATTTATTTATATAGCACATTTAAAAAAATAACTCTCGTTGGCCAAAGTGCTTTACATTTGTTATAAGAATAGTATAAACAAACAAACTACATACATATATACATATAGCCCTCGTTCAGTGGACGTCAGCAAAGGCTGGGGGGTATAGATACGTTTTTAGTCTAGACTTAAAGGAGTTGATGGAGGGGGCAGTTCTGATGGAAAGGGGGATGCTGTTCCACAGTCTAGGAGCTGCAACCGCAAAGGCGCGGTCGCCCCTAAGCTTATGCCTAGACCGCGGGATATTCAGCAACCCCAAGTCGGCCGATCTGAGGGACCTGGAGGTGGAGTGGTGGGTGAGAAGACTTTAAATATAGGAGGGTTAAGAAGCCCATTGACGGCTTTGTAGACATAGAGGAGGGTCTTGAAATGTATACAGAACCGCACAGGGAGCCAGTGGAGGCCAGGATCGGAGTGATGTGGTCCCTTTTTCGGGTGCCCGTCAGGAGTCTCGCTGCGGCGTTTTGGACCAGTTGCAGGTGGGACAGGGAAGATTGGCTGATGCCAGTGTAAAGAGAGTTGCAGTAATCTAGGCGGGAGGAGATAAGAGTCCAATAAGCTATCAGCTATGAGCTACTATCCATATCTCACAGAACCATCAATTCCAAATTAAACTGTGTGTTTACAATATTAGTGATACTTTATAACTATTGATCAGAAAGTATTGTTTTCGCTCAGAGATAATTAAATAATTAGCCAACATTCACCATTTACTTGGGGTGGGAGATTGCAACCTTCACATGGTCCATCCTGTTTCGACTAATGCAATCAACCCGACGTGCACCAACAAATAGATCAAATAGAACAAGTTGACCTACAACTTTAGGCTGTGCACGCCATACACAAGAAGAAGAAGTAGAAGACCATTAACTTGATCTTATTTTATGCTAAAGGCTATCATGGAAATCATGCCTGGTCTTCATATGTAACGAGATTGCTGTTCATATACAAAATGCATTCTTCCCAAATTACACCCTACAGAGCCCTTTTTCTGTGATGTGACGATAGGACTTGGCACATTGCAAGCAAAGTTCATAAGCCGTCAACCCGAGTAACACGAGGATTAAAAATAAAAGCGTGCAAGGTCATTTTATGGTTTATGAACATACTGCCAAAGCCACAGGCAAAGCTAGGCATAGAAATAACTTGGGTGAAGGAAAATAAATCAGCTGGTAATTATCAGCAAAGACACATTTAGACTGACATTGAGTAGGTTCTTGCAAAACTAACGTGTCACAGACAAGTCGATTAAATTTGGTGGTGCTGATGTCAAGCAAAATGCACAAAGATTTGGTGGGAGTTGTTGAAAGAGTGGTGACAATATAGGGTGTAAAATCAGGAAATTAAAGGGAGATACAATCAATGTAATTACAGAGGATTATTAAGTATGAATGAACTGGAGAAACTAAATCGGTGGTGGTTGTACATAGGGTGAATTTGTGAATGGTTTTCTAGTTCAGTCTGAACAATGAGGATACAGGCTATTTCAGATATGGTATTTTGCACCTAAAAAGGATTAATTAATAATCTGACAGTTATGGGTCTTTTAAGAAAGAGTAATCATCAGATTTCTATTTATAGATTGAAAGTGAATTAATTCAGTTTGAAACCAGGGCCCTAAGTCTGAACAAAACAAACTATAATTATATGAGATGTCAACTGCCTGCAGCTGAATGAAAACTGTATTAAAAGTATGACAATCAACAAGCACTAACTAATGTTTAACTAATTGGCTAAAACCTAACAGGATAAGTAGTTCAGCTAACGGGGGAAATTAAGAGCAGATTGGGTAAACTCCCTTCAGGAAAGTAGAAAGAAGAAAGGATGCAGAATATGACTGTGACCTTCTGTGAAACATAAAACAGACAGAAAAGGATTCTTTCGGATTACGAAGAAAGAAAAGGTTAGCAAAGGGTACATCTGTGTCCTTTGCAGACTGAGAGGAGAGAAGTTATAGCAGGGAATAATGGAATAGCGGAAAGTTCAAACAAATATCTTTCAGCAGCCTTCACGGGAAATGACACAGAATGCCCCCTGAAGAAGATGGAAGAAGGCAGCTATGGAGTGAATAATAAACTGAAAGAAGCAAACACGCATGGTGGTGCAACGGTAGAGTTGCTGCCTTACAGCGCCAGGGACCCGGAGTCGATCATGACTATGGGTGCTGTCTGTACGGAGTCTGCACATTCTCCCCATGACCTATGTGGGTTTTCTTCGAAATCTTTGGTTTCCTCCCACACTTCAAAGGCCTACCGGTTTGTAGGTTAATTGTTCCTAATGTGTGTCGGAAACTGTTAGTGTGCGAGGATCGGCTCGGTGGGCCGAAGGGCCTGTTTCTGCACTCTATCTCTAAACTAAACTAATGAGTAAAAATAACATTATTGAGAAATAAAGGGATTAAAAGGTGACAAATCAAAAGGACCCAATTATATATTTTTGGAGATACAGCGTGGAAACAGGCACATCGGCCCACCGAGTCCGCGCCAACCACACAATTTGTACGTTATCCCACTTGCTACACGCTCGAGGCAATTTACAGCAGCCAATTAATCCACAAACTCACATGTCTTTGGGACGTGAGAGGAAACCAAAGCGTCCAGAGGAAAACCACGCAGTCACAGGGAAAACGTGCAAACTCCACACAGAGAGCGCCCAGGGAGAGAATCGAACCAGCTCTCTGGCGCTGGAAGCTCTACCAGCTGCCCCACTGTGCCGGCCTTTGTTTCTGAAAGAGAAACCAGTGAAAAACTTTCAAGAAGTGGTTCTGCGGACAGCATAGGACATAGAAATGTACAGACGATAGGCAAAAAAGCTGGAATCACTCAGCGGGTCAGACAGCATCTCTGGAGAAAAGGAATAGGTGACGTTTCGGGTCGAGACCGTTCTTCAGACTGCAGGTCAGGAGAAAGGGAAACGAGAGATATAACCAGTGATGTAGAGAGATATAGAATGAATGAATGAAATATATGCAAAAGAGTAACAATCATAAATGAATCAGGCCATTGTTAGCTGTGGGCGAGGTAAAAACAAGTTACAGACAATGGGTCTCAACACGACGTAGGAAAAGGCTGTGAGGTCTGTGATGTCTGTGTCCATCATGATGCCAAATCAAATTAATCCCTTCTGTCCGTATGTGATTCATACCACTCCATTCCCTACATGTTCCTGTGAGTATGTAAAAGCCTCATGATCGCTGCTATCCAGGCACCTTTCATTCTCAGTGTAAATAACGTTCCCTGCACATCGCCTTTAAACTTTCTAACTTTTATCTTGTAGCTACACAGGCGGCAGAGTTGCTGCCTTACAGCGCTTGCAGGGCCAGAGACCCGGGTTTGAACCCGGCTAAAATGAAATTAAGAGGGCGAAATGGGGTCAGGAGATAGCTCTGGCAGATAATATGAAGAATAATCCCAAGAGATTTTACAAGGGCGGCATGGTGGCACAGCGGTAGAGTTGCTGCCTTACAGTGCCAAAGACCCGGGATCAATCATGACTACAGGTGCAGTCTGTACGGAGTTTTACGTTCTCCCCGTGACCGCATGGTTTTCTCCGAGAACTTTGGTTTCCTCCCACTCTCCAAAGACGTACAGGTTTGTATGTTAATTGGCTTGGTATAAATGTAAATTGTCCCTAGTGAGTGTAGAGTGTAGGAATATGGGCCAAATGCGGGCAGGTGGGACTAGTGTAGCTGGGACATGTTGGCCGGTGTGGACAAGTTGTGCTTGTTTCCATGCTGTATGAAGTTATGACTATATAGTAAGGGATTGAAAGGTGCTGGTGCTCAGAGTTCTGTTGATCTTTCCTTGGACATGGATCTGCAGCGACAGCAAGCAGTTGGCAAGGCATTTGGGCATTTTGGTTCAATTGCTAGAGGATTTGAGTACAAAAATACAGACATCATTGTTAGCTGAGGGGAAGGTGTCAATCAATCAATCAATCAATCAATCAATCAATCAATCAATCAATCAATCAATCAATCAATCAATCAACCTTTATTGTCGTCTTGCAAGCAACAGTTGTACAGTGCAAAATGAAAAGACGTTTCCCAGGAAATAGCGGAGCATCGCACATGAAATTTAAAACGTTTCACACATAAGAACACTCAAAACAATCCAGACCCTGATGGAACAGTATAAATAAATAGTTAAAAGCAGGTAAAACACAACGTTAAAATACAATAAACCAATCATAAAAATGTCCGGGGCAGCTGATTTGAGTGGCCAGTGCCAGTTATTAAAGTGGCCGTGCCAACCGCAGAATCAAGTGACTGTGAGTACAGAGTGACTGTTTAGCAGCCTCACAGCCTGTGGTAGGAAGCTGTTTAGCAGTCTTGTAGTCCGGGCTTTGATGCTTCGATATCTCTTGCCTGATGGCAGGAGATCCAGGTGTATGTGGAGGGGGTGCAGTTTGTCCTTAGCAATTCTCTGAGCTTTTTTGAGAACGGTAAATTATAAAATATACCCCTGATGAGATTGCATTCAGAATAGTAATCTGAATTATTACACAAGGGTGTTAGAGGTTATGGGAGAAGACAGGAGAATGGGGTTAGGAAGGAGAAACAGATCAGTCATGATTGAATGGTGGAGTAGACTTGATGGGCTGAATGGCATCATTCTACTTCTATTCCTTATGACCTTTTGAAGCAATATTAATAGATTAATAATTTGAATGTAAATGCAGAGAGGTTGGTTTGTAAGTTTGCAGATTGCTGGGGTCACTGTTGTGAGGAAGGCTGTCAAACATATAGATCAGCTGTAGAAATGGGTGAAGAACAGCAGATGGAGTTAAATCCGAGCAAGCATGAGTTGTTGCACTTAAGGAGGTCAAAGGATAAAATATACAAAAAAAAGGCAAGACCTTTAAAAGTATTGATGTGCAGAGGGATCTTGGCTTCCACGTTAACTCCCTGAATGCGGCAAACTAGGTATATGGAAGAGAAGATAGACACAAAATGGTGGAGTAACTCAGCGGGACAGGCAGCATGGGAGGGGGTGTGTGTGGGGAGGGTGTGGGTGAGGGAGGGTTTGTGTGGGGGAGGGGAGGGGGGGGTTGTGGGGGGGGAGGTTATGTGGGCGTTGTGGTGGGGACACGTTTTGGGGGTGTGTGGGAGAGGGGTGTGTGTGTGGGGAGGGAGGGGTTGTGGAGGGGAGAGCTGTATGGGAGGGTTTGTGGGGGGAGGGGTGTGTGGGAGGCAGTGGGTGTGTCATACATGGCTATGGGTAGGCAGAGTGGTTGTGGGGGAGGGGTGTGGGAGGGGTATGTGTGGGTGGGGGGGGTTTGTGGGGGAGAGTTTTGTGTGGGAGGGGAGGTGTGTGGGGGGGGAGGTGTGTGTGGGAGAGGGGGTGTGTGTGGGGGGAGGGGTGTGTGTGGGGAGATGGGTATGTGGGGTGGGTTGGGGCGTGTGGGGGGGGGGGTGGGTGTGGGTGCAGGGGAATGGAGGTAGGGGGAGGGGTGTGGGGGCAGGCTGGGCAGGGAGGAGAGAGCTCGGGGAAAATACGGGAAAGAGCCATGGCGTAGTGCGGATTCATGGGGAGGGGGGCAGGAGCCAGCAGGGGGGACCAGAGGGGAAGGAGTTGGGGGTGTGATGGGGACTCACAGCAGGCGCTGCTCGCTTCGCTGGCCACTTCTCTGACCGCTTCACTGGTCATTCTCGTCCGTCGAGATCAGAGTCTCAGCTTTACGTTTGGCAACATCGGCGCCATCTCCAACTCCACAATGGCCGGATCGGGTCGGGTCAGGCCGGGTTTGGTCAGGCCGGGCCGGGCCGTTTCCAGTCCCTCCCTCCAAAAATTGTGTCCTGTTGGAGCTTCCCGCAGTAAAGACGAGATGGCACAGGAAGGGGCGGACCGTCCTGCGGAGTGACAGTAGAAGGGACCAATCCGCACGGCGCTGAATGGCAGGAGATGCAATCGATGTGCGCACGCGCGGTTTTAAAGATTTTTAAACCTCGATAACTCTTACCAGCTTCCACCGATCGGAACAAAACTTGGTGTAATTGCAGCATAGTAATCTGGAGAAAAATTGTAGTGCTATTGCGTTGCACTATTGAGCAAATAGAATTACTGTTAAACCCGATGATAACAAGATCAGAGTTTTAATTATGTATAGAATAGAAAAGAAAATAGAATAGAATAGAAATTAGAATAGAAAATAGAATAGAATAAAATAGTAAGATTAAACGAGAACTTACCAGTTTGAAGTTTGATCTGTATTTTATGAGGAGTTACGATGAGGGATTACGTGAAGAAGCCCGCTCAGGGCGCAGGTGCGGCATGCTTCCAAGCAGCGGTGTGGAATCACAGACAGACACGTATTTGAAGTAACATAGTAAAGAATAAAGAGACATCAATTATCAGTTTGATCCATGTAATGAGGGTGGGAGCGGAGGGCACGTAATCCCTCATCGTAACTCCTCATAAAATACAGATCAAACTTCAAACTGGTAAGTTCTCGTTTAATCTTACTATTTTACTTCGGAGTCACGTGAGTGACTTCGTGAAGATTTCAAAGCTCTGTGATTTCAAACCGTGTAACAGTTTTACTCACTCACTACCGAAAGCTCTTGAGGAAGGAAGTGTTATTGTAATCAACCAATGAATCTGTTTTGAAAACAAAACGGTATTTATTAACAACAACAAAAGAAAAATAGCTCCCCCGGGCTTTAAATTAAATATTTGCAGTTTCTAAAATTCTGGCTGCAAATACGTCAGGTTTCACCAACGGCTTATGATAAAATGTTCGGAATGTGGATTCCCTTGACCATCCTGCTTTGTTGAGGATAATGTCAATAGGCACATCCATCCTTGCTGCCGATGATGTGGATGCTGCCCTGGTGGAATGAGATTTAAATATATTAATGTTTATCCCAGCAGCTTCCAATACCTGTTTTAACCATCTTGAAATGGTTTGGCTTGTTACCCTGCCATGTGGCTTTCTGTGGCTGACCCATAAGGCTCTCTCACTTCCTCGGATATTATGGGTTGTGTCAATGTAAATGTTCATGTGGGTCACCACACACAATCGTGGCTCTGGTGGGTAAGCCCGGAATGCCACTAGCGTGTTGGATGTTCCTGGCCCGGACTGCTTTATCAGACCTTGTATTGTGAAGGTTATCTGATCTGACGTTGTTTCCATGCTGTCCAGTCGTAGTTTGTGTAAGGACTGGACCCTCTGAGCAGATACTAGCGCCATCAGCATGAGCGTTTTTAAAGTCAATTGCTCTAAACTGAGAGATCTTGCTGGTGGTCTGTCCCGAAGGTATGCGAGTACAATACTGACATCCCAAATTTGTGTATATCTGGGGTTGGGGGGCTTGCTGTTAAATATGCCCCTCATTAGTTTGACCACCAGCGGATGGGATCCCATGGGCTGATGTCCTGCAGGTTTGAGGTAGTTAGAGAGTGCACTACGTGCCGTGTTGATGGCACTGTAGCTCATATCTTCACGATGATGTAAATCGGCCAGGAACTCCAGAACATTCGCTACTGTGGCTGTTTTGTAAGCAGTCCCTGTTTTCTGGCAGTACGTTTCCCATTTCCTGATGTTGGTTAGGTACTGCCTCTTTGTAGATGTTCTCAGGGATGCTGACATGGTGGCGATGGTTTGTTGCGATAACCCCAGGTCCAGGTAAGGTCGGTCTAGAATCTGCAACCCAGGAGATTCATGTCTTGGTGGCATGGGTGGCTGATGCCTGATACTGGGTGAGTCAGTAACCCTGGATGACTGGGGAACACCATAGGTGCTTCCACCACCATGTCATGGAGTATTGGGAACCATGGCTGTGTAGGCCAGTCAGGCACTACCAAAATTCCAGATGCTGAATCCATCTGGATTTTCCGAAGTACCCGACTGATGAGGCAGAAGGGAGGAAAGGCATAGAAAACAAACTTTCCCCAATCCAGCGTGAATGCATCTACCGCTGCTGCCTCCGGATCTGGTTCCCACGCGACATAGATAGGTAGTTGGTGATTCAGTCTTGATGCAAATAAATCTATATCTGGCTTCCCATATTGCTTTACAATTTTAGCGAATGTTTTAGGATTTAACATCCATTCGATGTTGTCATTGAATTTACGTGACCTGGTGTCCGCCACTGTGTTTAGCTTACCTGGTAGATAGGTAGCTGAAAGCCAAATATGTCTTTCGACACACCATTGCCAAATCGTATTGACCAATTTGTCACATGATAAAGATTTTATGCCGCCCATATGGTTAATATAAGCCACCACCGTTGTATTATCTATTTGTAATCTAACATGCAAGTGATGCATATTAGATGCATATGCTTTCAAACCATAAAAGGCGCCCAACATTTCCAAAGAATTAATGCCCAGTGTAGATAGTAATGATGATTCTGAGTTAGTCCATCTACCACCTGTGCTGGATATGGAGTTAGTTGCTCCCCAGCTTTGAGCACTAGCATCTGTTTGGAGTACTAAAGTAGCATTAGTAATAACAATAGGACTATAACTGTGCCAAATATTTTGTATCCACCACTGTAGCTCTGATATCGCTTCAGGGGGTAACGTCATGACCCGGTCATAATGACCTTTGTGCTGTTTTAGTGCCTTTATCTTTGCTCTTTGTAAATTTTGATAGTGCAAAGGTCCAAATTGGATAGCTGGGAATGCTGCTACCATTTTGACAATTACTGCTGCCACTTGTCGAATAGTTGGTATTTTCTTTATCTTTAAGTTATTACATGATTGTATCAATGCAATCATCTTTTCCCTTGGCAGGGTAATAGTCATTTGGACTGAGTTAATTGTGAAACCCAGATAGTCCATAATTGTGGATGGATTTAACTTGGATTTATCTGGATGTAAGACAAAGCCTAGAGTCTCTAGGAGCTGTTTAGTAGCTGATACTGCTGCTACAGCCAATTCCATAGTTTTCCCAACTATGAGGATGTTGTCCAAATATGCCATGACTATATGGTTTCGTTTTCTTAACGTTGCCATGGCTGGTTTTAATATTTTTGTGAATAGCCTTGGAGCTGAAGTAAGCCCATTAGGCAGTGCTTTATACTGCCAAAGCTCCCCCATCCAGATAAATGTAAGATATCTGCTATAATCCTTATGTATAGGTACTAGATAGTAAGCATCTTTGAGATCAATGCTGGCCATATAGTATCCTTTGGAAATCAGTTGTCTAGCAGTCACAAATGTTTCCATTTTGAAATGTATATACTTAACAAATTCATTCAGGGATGTTAAGTCAATGATGATGCGACATCCACCATCCTTTTTACTTTTAGTAAATATGTTGGAAACAAATTCCAAAGGCTCATGAGTAGTTTTTTCTATGACCCCTTTGTTTATAAGCCTCACCAGTTCAGCTTGTCCCTCCTGTTGTTCCTTGTTGGAGAGTACAAATGCCCTCTCGGGCACATGTTGAACCGACGGTATATTTGAGATAAATTCTATTTTATACCCTCGAATACTATTAAGTATATATTTATCATCTGTGATCCTTCCCCATGCATCTTTGAACAAGTGTAACCTTCCCCCTGTTAGTAAGTCACCCTTATTCTCGATATGCGGGTAGGAACCAGATCCACCTACCTCCATGGTTATTGGCGGGGTTGTGGTTTTTTCTTTTTGAGTGTTCTTCCCTGTCGACGTGCTGGCGATGTTGGGGGGAGGCGCATTTTCCAGGGGGTCCGCTGCAGGCCCTGACCTAAAAAAGGTTTCTGGGGATAGTGCGGCCCACAGCTTTGACCAGTCGGATGTTCGGGCCGCCGACTGGTAGATACAGTGGTGTGCTGCCGCCTGGGTGGAATGAAGAGCTTTGGTATGTTCACTGCCGGTGGTGCCCTCATGAGGCTAAAGGTCTTGGACGCCTCCTCCATCTCTTTTAGCTGTTTGTTCAAGTCCTTCCCAAATAAGAATGAGTCGGTCTCTACTGATGGAGTTTTGCATAATCCTGCAAATTTAGGATTGAGGGCCGGCTTGATGTTGTCTCTTCTTAGGTTATTCAGCTCATATTGTGTTGTGCACATGAGTGCCAGGACATCCTGTTGGTGAGATGTCATATCTACGGTCTCGACACCCCGCGCATAGGCTGTTATAGCCGCCGTGAGGAGGCGAAGTATGCGCTGCAGTTTGACCTCCTGTGTCTGAATCGGTCCCCCCACGTTGCCCCATATTTGAGGATTGAGGCTCTTGACCTTGAGAGCCTCACAATTATCCGGGGCTGTGTGCTCCTCAAGCACTTGGGCGAGCACCTTCTCCTGCAGTGGTTTGTTGGAGAGATGGTTTATGCTGGCAGCCATCCTTGGCTCCAGCGGTGCTCCAACCCGTGGGGTAGCGACGAATCGGCTTACGACCCCCAGCAGCTCTTCCTGCACACCCTGCTCTCTTTCGGCTCCTTCCGCCTGCCCAATACTCAGACCAGCCTGCCCCTGGTCACCGATGCTAACCTCCCATTCCTGGTCCGAGGTCGCAAAGGGAGGTGCCGGACTCAGCACCATGGAGGGGGCGCCTGTCCTGTCTGTCCGAGAGCGCTGCTGCTCTCGGTAGACCATCCCCTCCAATAGCTGCTGGATGCAGCTTAGGCGGCTGTCTCTCCCCCGCTTTGGGGTGGACATTTCCCCCTCCGACGAGTCGGAATCGACCGGCCGGTTTGTCTTCCGGGTGGCTTTCCCAGCCCGCCGTGTAGGCTCTGGCGTGACTGGGACCGGCTCGGTCTGGGGAATTTCAAACCGCTGTTCAAGCGGTAGTACCGCCGGTTGCTGCCCTGCTGGAATCGACTCCTCTGGTGGAGTTAAAGCTCGGGCAGTTCTACTAGCGAGTTTTCTGCGTTGGGACATGTTTCTTCCAAAGAACCAACACCAAACTCGCTCCGTTCCCAACGCACCGTTCACTTACCTGATGGTGCGTTTTAAAGTGCAGCTGGAGAGCCTGACTCCAGCTGCCGCCGCTGTTGCACTTGCTGGCGTAATGCCGCGCCTGCGCCCTGAGCGGGCTTCTTCACGAAGTCACTCACGTGACTCCGAAGTAAAATAGATATAGACGACAGCTATAGATGACAGACAGACAGACAGACAGACAGACAGACAGACAGACAGACAGACAGACAGGCAGACAGATATGAAATCATCTGGGTTTAGAATTAGGAACATTCCAAATTTTTCCAGCAATCCTAATGATTCGTGATTTTACTTCGGAGTCACGTGAGTGACTACGTGAAGAACCCCGCCAGGACGCATGCGTGTCATATCGCTTTCACGCTTGCGAAACGACAGGCGGGGGGAAGCTGGACAAAATAGTGTCCTCAAGTGCTGCGATTAAAGCTGGCTGGGGAGGACCGCGAAGTTGCGGGAGCCAGCAGCAGCTGAAGGCAGGAGGTGGGGTGGAACAACGTTCCCCCATAGCGACAGTTTAAACCTGGACCTGCAGGTAAGTGAAACTGCGGTCTTTATTCTTCCCATACTGTTTCACAGGTGGGGAAACATGGAGAGCTGTGCAAACAACGGCAGGCGGCACAGGAATCACCCATAAGGGGACAGCTGTGCCCGACTTCGCCCCCGCACCGGCCAGATTAAACACCATGGCTGGGCGGGAAGGCAAGAAGAAAACCAAAAGAGTCGTTGACTGATGAGTCCGACTTTGAGCAGCTGCGAGCGGCCGGCAATCATGAGCGCTGGAGCCAGTTGGAGCGGCTTATGGAGCAAAAGCTCCAACATGACAGACTCCGGGAGATGGAGTCTAGTCACTGTGGGGATATAAAAAACACCCACAGCAGCACCTTACGTAGGGCTGCACAGTGCATCTCCCTCGTCAGAGGGGAGTACTGGGGGGTCAATTCTGGGCTGACCCTGAAGAGGGGTTTTGACGAACAAAACTACAAGTGTGCAGGGGGTGCAGGAAGGCAAAACTACTGGTCATGGTGTCCAAATACATACAGCCAGACCACGATGGACACCACTGCAAAAATACTTGGGACCAGGAAACTGCGCATCCCTGAATGTTCCAGTCGTGGAAATAGCATCTGGAAACATGTTGGAGCAGGACTTAGGAAAGCCCTGGGGCTCATAAAGGCGACAACATTAAGGATCTCCTACAGCCAAAGACAGCACCCTTATGCACCCACCAGCAGAACAAGAGAAGCTGGTGAAAGCTCAAAGGCCGGGCATACAGGACAGCGGTCTTTTAGACCATAGCCCAGACCGGCCTTTCTGGAAGATGCGCGAACCCCCAACCCATAAACAAACCCAGACACCGGCGCCTCAACCTCCACGAAGACTACACAGAAGAAGCAAACTTCCACTGGTAACAATGGTGGTAGGTGGGTCTGGTCCCTTACAAATTATAGGAAGAGTGGAGATTACACTCTTTTGGATCCATGGTGTATATTAACAACAGACACTTATATCCTAAGCAGTATCCAGGGATATACCATTGAATTGTGTAAAAGGGGGAATGGGTAAACCCAACACGATTGGCTGGAATTTGTGTCTTATATCTTTACCAAAAACAAAATAGATGGTGACAATCGCATCATCATCGAATTGACCAAATTGAATACATTGTACTATATATTCAGTACAAAATGGGAACTGGTAACTGCTAAAGGACTGATTTCCAAAGGCTACTCCATGGCTAGCATCGACCTAAAAGATGCTTACTATTCAGTACCTACACGGACTGATCACAAACGTTATTTTAAAAAATTCAACTGGATGGGGCAGTTCTGGCAGTATAGAGCTCTACCAAATACATAATCATATGATCATACTAATTGTGGGCATAACTTTGGAGTTGGCCAAACTAGCTGTAACAGCCACCTGGGGTTATCATCCATCCAGTTAAATCTAAACTAACGCCTACCAACATAATGGATTATTTGGGGTTCACTATTGACAGCTCACATGTCGGTGACTTTTCCAAAGGACAAGGCTACAGTCTTAAACTGAGGCCTGTAACAACCCCACTGACATCAGTGAACCGTCTATCAGATTGGTAGCAAGTATAATTGGCATATAGTGTCTGCCTTTCCAGCCACACAATTTGGACCTTTATATTACCAAAATTCTACAAAGGGCAAAAATACAAACACTCAGTTTGACCAAGTTAATACTGGTCATTTCGACAGACCAATAAGCCACCAATCAAAGCTTATGGAATTAAAATGGTGGCGGGATAACATTCGGCATTGTTCCAACCCTATCGTTATCAGCAAACACTTAGTGGTGCTACAAACTGATCCAGTGCGCTTGGTTGGGGTACTACCAATTTCCCTCTCTATCTGTGGAGGTAGATGAAAGGCACAGGAGGCATCATTATCACAGACACTGGGCATAAACTACCTGGAAATGTGGGGTGCGTTCTATGGCCTAAAGTCGTACTGCTCTGGGATAAATCACCAGCGTGTTAGACTACAGAGTGACAATCTGACTAATACAATTTGGTAATGGTGTATCCAGAGAAACATTGTAATATCAGCTACTTACCTACCAGGTAACCCAAAATTCAGTGACAGACATCAGGTCATGCAAATTCAATAAAATAAGACTTAATCACCAGTTACCAAACTGTGTTTCTTGGGAACCAGACCCTGGGACAGCAGGGACAGATGCTTTTCACTGCATTGAGGGGGCAATTGTTTACCTATGCATTCTCTCTTTTTCTGCATCATCAGTCGGGTATTACGAAAAATACAACAAGACTCAGCGTCTGTTAATTGGTAGTGCCGATTGGCCTACTTAACCATGGTTCCCTGTGATACTCAACATGGGGTTTAACCATGTATCACCATCCTGAAACAACCAGATTATTGGTTCATCCCGTAACAGGGGAACCCATCCATGTCAAAAACAACAAACCTATCAATTTGTAAAGTCTAAAGAAACCTCTACTGCAACTGGGACTGGCGGACCAAACATTGAACATTATCTCAGCGGGCCCCAGACAGTCCACCAAAAACTATATCTGGTATAAATCAGGAAATGGGAGATATATTGGCACAGAAACAACATCACCTACAGTTTGATGAACATAACGTCTGTTCTCGAATTCCTGGCAGGCCTCCATTATGATGAGGGGCTCAGTTACAGTGCCATTAACTGCGCCAGAAGTGCCCTTTCAACATACCTATGGCGAGGATCAGAGCGTCATTCTGTTGGGACTCACCCCCTGGTAACCAAACTTATGAGGGGAATTTTTAATATCAATCCCCCAAGAACCAGGTACTCTCTAAATGGGATATGAGTATTGCCCTAACGTTGCTAAGGAATTGGTCTCCAGCAACAGCTCTGTCCCTGCTAAGACTGACACACAAAATGGTCATGCTGATGGCTTTGGTCACGGCACTAAGGATACAGTCGTACATAAGGTAAGGCTGGACTATATGACTTCTTCAACAGGAATATAACGTTTCATATTATGAATTAGTCAAACAGAACAGACCGGGATCATCAGGCCTCAAAATAGAATTTAGGGATTACCCTACAGATATCGTCTCTGTATAATAAGACAATTATTGTTCTATATGGAGAACACCAAAAACATCAGAGGCTATGAGATGGCACTACTAATCAGCCACAAACAAGCCACAAAAAAGTGTAGGTTCAAACTATTTCCAGATGGCTGAAACAGGTTTTAACAACAGCTGGGGTGGATACTAACATATTCAAATCTTATTCCACCAGGGCTGCAACTACATCGGCAGCTATGGAGTTGGATGTACCAATGAACCAAATCCTCGAGACAGCAGGATGGATCAGGAGAAAATGTTCCAACTATTCTACCACAAATCAGTAGTTAAACTGGAACTTTGTAGAGCCAATTTTAAGTTCTGTAATATAATTTCACCCCATAAATAGGGGCTATAATTTGTTGTTAACAAGTTATCATGGATTTCAATGTTGGATTCATGTCTAAACATGTTAACACAATTCCTCCCTCAGTCAATAAAGCAGATGTGATGCATGGACTCGTTTCCACGGCATGAAATCACAGAGCTTTGAAATCTTCACGTAGTCACTCACGTGACTCCGAAGTAAAATAGTAAGATTAAACGAGAATTTACCATTTCGAAGTTTGATCGTTATTTTATGAGGAGTACGTTGAGCGAATACGTGCCCTCCGCTCCCACCCTTGATCATATACTCAACTGGTATTTTCTTCTCTAATCTTACTATGTTCAGCCATTACAGTTATCTGAGATTTCACACCGCTGCTTTGAAGAATGACACGTATGCGCCCTGGCGGGGTTCTTCACGTATTCCCTCAACGTACTCCTCATAAAATAACGATCAAACTTCGAACTGGTAAGTTCTCGTTTAATCTTACTATTAACCTCCTAGAACCGGGTGAAAATGTTTAAAATACCTGTTATAAGTAATCTGCCTTTATTTATCAACCAGGCAAAATATAAAAAAATGGTAAGGAAAGGTTTACTCTATAAGATGAAAATGTCAGAGGCAAATATCCTCAGACTATTCCAAATGCAGCTGGTGGGAGCGGGGGGGGCGGGGATTTTGGTTGGTTGACAGTATATCGTACATACAACCGTTAATTTGGCTGTAGGCTGGCAGTGGTTAGAAAGTCCCAACTTTTGTGTACATGGTGTTAGTTAAAACCGCCGTCATCCAAAATTTACTCCTGCAATTGGGTTGTCAAACATCAAGCATTGTCCTCAACCTCCTGCACACTGTTGAACACAATGCTTGATGTTTGACAACCCAGAGGAGATATCTATTAAAAACATATTGTTGGCGGAGTAAAAATAAAGGAACTGCAGATGCTGGTTTAAACCGAAGATAGAAACAAAAGGCTGGAGTAGCTTGACGGGACTGGCAGCTTTTCTGGAGAGAAGGAATGGGTGACGTTTCGGGTCAAGACCCTTCTTCAGACTGGTTAGGGGAAAGGGAAATGAGAAATATAGACGATGATGTAGAGAGATAAGGAGCAATGAATAAAAGATATGCAAAAAAGTAATGATGATAAAGGAAACAGGCCATTGTTAGCTGTTTGTTCAGTGAAAACGAGAAACTAGTGCAACTTGGGTGGGGGTGGGATAGAGAGAGAACAAATGCTGGGGCTACCTGAAGTGAGATAAATCTATACTCATACTACTGCCAGGCAAAATATGAGATGCTGTTCTTCCAATTTGCATTGACTCACTCTGACAATGGAGGAGGCCTAGGACAGAAACGTCTGTGTGGGAATGGGAAGGAGAATTAAAGTTTTTATCAACCGGGAGATCATGTGGGTTCAGGCGGACAAGTGAAGGTGTTCAGCGAAATGATCGCCCAGTCTACATTTAATCTCGCCGATGTACGAGAGTCCACATCTTGAACAACGCATACTGTACTTGAGTTTGGAGAAGGTGCAAGGGAACTTATGTGAGCTTGTGGTCGCGTTGAGGCGCGACGGTCCCGCGACCGTTGCGCGTGACCTCATGCATCTACACAGCTGTCAGGAGCGCGTGACGTCATTTGAAGATGGACTCAAAATGCAGGAGTAACTCCGCGGGACCGGCAGCATCTCTGGAGAGAAGGAATGGGTGATGTTCTGGGTCGAGACTCTTCTTCAGTCTGAAAGAAGGGTCTTGACCCGAAACTTCATCCATTCCTTCTCTCCAGAGATGCTGCCGGTCCCGCTGAGTTACTCCAGCATTTTGTGTCTATCTTCAATTTTCTTGGCCCCGCTCTGAGAGTAGAAGTGGGGGGTGGCTCCGGACCGCAACGGCCGTGAGCCCCAGGCCGAGCTCGGCGATTATTTACCTGCTTCTGCTGCTGTTGGAGGTGAGACGTTATGTCGCGCCAGAGTCTTGGGCCTGTCCCACTTTGACCGTTAGTTACGCGACAGGCCAGTGGCGCGCGAAGATTTAATTTGCTCCAAATTTTCGGAGTGCCGCGCTATAACGCGCACAACTACATACCCCTCCGCACTTCCCAGTGAGACCGGCCCCGTGCAGCCACATGATGCCCTTGTGCCTCAAAGCGTTGACGAGGTCGCGTAATTTGCATGCCAAGGACACGTAAGCGGGACAGGGTCTTAAGGGATAGAGTCTTTGCAGGAAGCAGGGCGTGAAGAAGTGTAGTTGAGAGAGTTGTCAGAGTTAGTGAGTTTGTAATAGACGTCGGTCGATAGTGTATTTCCTGTAATGGAGAATGTGAGATCAAGAAAGGGTAGGGAGTTGGTCCAAGTAAATTTGAGTGCAGGATGGAAATTGGTGGTGAAGTCCATGAGTTCTTCATGGGTGCAGGAGATAGAGTTTGGGGATAGGGCTAGTGTACGCCTGGAACAGGGATTGGTCAATGTACCCTACAAATTGGCACCATGAGGGTGCCCATGTTTACGCCTTGGACTTGGAGGAAGTGGGAGGAGTCAAAGGAGAAGTTGCTAAGGGTGAGGACCAGCGAAGTAGAGTGTTAGGAGAGGGAAATTGGATGGTTCTGCGGTCGAGGAAGAAACGGAGTGCTTTAAGGCCTTCCTGGTGGGGGATGGAGGTGGAGAGCAATGAGGGAGTGGGAGTTCGATAAGCGGAAGTCATTAAAAAGTCAAAGGGCCTTGGAGGTATCTTGGACATAGGTTGGGAGAGATTGGACCAGGGGGGATAGGATGGAGTCGAGGTACATGGAAATCAATTCCATGGGACAGGAGCAGGCAGAAATGATGGGTCTGCCAGGGCAGTTGTGTTTATGGATTTAGGAAATAAAGAGATATTGATCTTCAAGGATTATCTGATTAGGTAACAAAGAATCTGCTAGGTTTTCAATTGGTGGTGAATGATGAGGGTGGATGTGTTATTAAACCAGTTGGGGAAACCTGAAAGTGGAGACACGTGCCCAGGTCTGTGCTGTATCTCTAAACTAAACTATACTGAACTATGGAACGTAGTTTTTTCTTACAGTAGCTTAGTTTAGATTAGTTTAGAGATAGAGCGTGAAAACAGACTTTTCGGTCCACCAAGTCCGTGACGACCAGCGATCCCCGCATAATAACACTACCCTACACACACTAGGGACAATTTTACAATTATACCAAGGCAGTTAACCTACAAACCTGTGTGTCTTTGGAGTGTGGGAGGAAACCGAAGATCTTGGAGAAAACCCACGCAGGTCACGGGGAGAACGTATAAATTTCGTACAGACAGCACCCGCAGTCGGGATCGAACCCCGATCCCTGGCGTTGTAAGGCAGCAACACTACCGCCGTGCCGCCCAATAACCTGCGGAATACATTCAATCAGAACTTGGCAACCGGATCCTACAAACACATATCATTCGCAGTTAAATTGCTAGCTCATACTGTAAACTGCTGGCACAAAATAAGCAAAGGAACGACAGGCAAAGGTTGGCAGGCACTGGGAGTGCTAAAACATATTATAATGCAGTAAGGTGCATGAAAAACTCGTGCAGGCTTCTTGTGGGAGGGGAGGGTCTGGGAAAGTACCAACTCCTCATATTATCGTGAAAGCATCAGTATGCAGCCATATCCAAACTGCACACCAGAGGACTTGAAGCATCTAAATCAGCGATGAGGAGTGCGTGGTACTGTCAAGGCCAAGGGTTGACATACTGCATGCTGGCTGCTGTCAACAGCCTGTCTAAACAACAGCTTTGGTACACAGAGAGAATTATATCTTTAGATATTGCCATCCTGAACAACAACATCAAATATTCAGCACATATGAACAAATACGAAGAATAGCTTCCTTAAACCTCTCAGGTAAGGTAGATAGATCACACATATTAATGTGCATGCTGCCAGAATGTACAAGACATTTATCCACACAGACATATTGTGCATATTATACATACAGAGGTGACATAAATTATTATATAAGACTTTAGGTAGATATTCCCCACTTCAGAGCTATTGCCATTTTCTTTTCAGTGGACTTGTAGTGCTAGTAACATGTTAGTGGCTGCAGGAGTCAGTACATAAGATGCTGGGCAGGACAGGTAGCATCTCTAGAGAGTCGGAATGGGTGTCGTTTCGGGTCGAGACCTTTCTTCTGACTGAGAATCTGGGGAGAAGGAGATACAGAGATAAGGAAAGCTAAGGTGTGAAAACGGGACATCAAAAGAGATGCAGCTCAAGGAAAATGTAGAATAGATCATCCATCCACACTTCCTCGCTGCCGTTACTTCACAGGAAACACTCGGTGAAAATGAGAAGACTGCACCACTATCTGGCACAACTGGCTTGACACTAGTTTCCATTGTTGAAAGGACACAGCTTTGTTACAGTTACTGACTTCATGTTTATTGAAATAATGACAGTTCACTGACTTAATGTTCATTTGGTACAGGGAGAGAATTATAGACCAGACTAGACCAATGGAGACTAGACCAGTGGAGACTAGACCAAGTGCAGACCCGTTGGGTCTGTTCCCCCAACATGCGGTTGTGGGGGAGGGGGAGGGGGGAAGCGGCATGCAGCGTCACACACACTAACTATCCCCCCCCCCCCCACCGCACACGCTAATTACCCCCCTTGATATTATATCAATATTATTAATTTGCTCCTTTTACCCCATAACCACCCTACTGACACATAGCCCCCAACTTGCAGTCACATCTAGAGAGGGTGGGTTGGGGGAGGGGGGGGGGGGGGGGGGGGTAGAGAGAGAGTGAGGGCAGAAAGAGAAGGGGCTGAGACAGAGAGAGACAGAGACACAGAGAGAGGGGCAAGAGGGAGAGGGGGGGTGGGGGAGGGGGAGAAGAGGGAGGATGGGTGAGGGGGGAAAGGTGGGGGAGGAGGAGAGAGAGAGGGTGGGAGTGAGGGGGATAGAGAGGGGGTGCTGAGAGGGGTGTGAGGGGGAGAGGTGGGGAGCAGGGAGGGGGAGGGATGGTGGAGGGTAGGGGTGTGGAGGGGAGGGGAGGGGAGGGGGGAGAGAGGGGGGGATGAGGGGGGGAGAGAGGGGAGGGGGAGGGGGAGAGGAGCGGGGGGTGAGGAGCGGGGTGGTGGGGGAGCAGGGAGTGGGAGGGAGGGTGGAGGGAAGGGGGGTAGGGGTGTGTGGAGGGAGGAGGGGGAGAAAAAGAGTGGAGATAGGGGGAGAGGAGGAGGGGGGGGGGGGGGGGAAAGGAGAGGTGGGGATGGGGGAGAGAGAGAGAGAGAGAGAAAGGAGGAGAGACAGGGGGGGAGAGAGAGAGAGAGAGAGAGAGGGATAGGGAGAGAGAGAGGTGGGGAGAGAGAGGAGGGGAGAGAGAGAGAGAGTGCCTTTTTACTTCAACCCAAACCCCCCAAACAACCATTTGCAGGCATTGCTTACTCACAGTTGTGTAGACATTTGTTCAGTCATTTAGAGCTCAGAGTGCCCTCCAGCTTGCAGACACCGATTGAGGCACAACACTTCCTGGTTTTATAGTTCCTCCCCCTCCCTCCAGCGGGGGCAGCAGAGAGAATGGGGAATTTTGTAAAAACATTAATATCTCTGTCATTTTTGATCGAGAGGAAAGTTCCTCGGCACACATGTGACGGAGGGGGGCTCTGAGTGAGGTGGCCAAAAATGACGGCCGTAGTTGGCGGCGTTCTGTCGGAAATCGCAGCACAGATGGCCATAGGCGGTCAAGGACAGAGATTTAGTAATATAGATATTGCCAACCTGAACAACAACATCAAAAATTCAGCACATATGAACAGATACGAAGAATAGCTTCCTTAAACCTCTCTCTCTCTCTCTCTCTCTCTCTCTCTCTCTCTCTCTCTCTCTCTCTCTCTCTCTCTCTCTCTCTCTCTCTCTCTCTCTCTCTCTCTGTCTCTGCAGATATTGCACATGCAAAATAGAGGGTAATAGGACAGAAGAAGGACCTCGACCCAAACGTCGCCCATTCCTTCAATCCAGAGTTTCTGCCTGTCCCACTGAGTTGCTCCAGCATTTTGCATCTATCTTGGGTGAGAAGACATACTGTTCAAGTAACAAAGGCTGAATAGTCAACATGATATTAAATATAATGCTTGTAAGAGTGCTGTTATGATCTGTTGAACCAGAGAGGATAAATGTCTAACATTTCCTGATTTTTAATTGTCTGACAATCTTAGTGGCTTTAATAAGGTAAAAATATCTAGGGCATTTTATTACAGGGCAAATGAGAGATGATGAGGATATTGATAGGTAACTATGCATGCTGTATGTATAGGCAAATATTCTCTTGCATAACGTTAGTGCGTGTGCAGATGTGGTGAAGATGTCGCTGTTTAGAGCATACTGCACACCACTCTACACTGCGCACCTGTGGTCGAACTATGGAAAGACAAGTTTGCAGAGACTAAAGGTGTCATATAACGATGCCATGAGAACACTGCTAAGGAAACCTAGATGGTTCAGTGCTAGTAACATGTGGCTGCAGGAGTCAGTACATTAGAAGCTATCCTAAGAAATCATATGTATAAATTCATCTGCAGGATAAATGACTCTAAAAATGTAATTATTGTGGCCTTGTCAAACATAAGGTTTAGCACTACACGCTACGAATCCCAGTTGTGGAGACACTGGTATCGTTGTCTCATTGTAGGACATTGATCATTCTTTTTATTCTGGATTTTAATTCATGTATTGTGTTTTTTTTTAAATATATAATTTATGATGCTTTTATAAGTGATATACAAAGATTTTAAATGTACTTTATGATGTTTTTAATATGCAATGCATTTTTATTTAATGTTGTCCCTTGTCTGGACCTTGAGTCCAAAATAAAGTTTATTAAAAGTTCTTCTCAAACCGAGATGAGAAGAACTTTTTTCACACAGAGAGTGGTGAATCTCTGGAACTCTCTGCCACAGAGGGTAGTTGAGGCCAGTTCATTAGCTATATTTAAGAGGGAGTTAGATGTGGTCCTTGTGGCCAAGGGGATCAGGGGGTATGGAGAGAAGGCAGGTACGGGATACTGAGTTGGATGATCAGCCATGATCATATTGAATGGCGGTGCAGGCTCGAAGGGCCGAATGGCCTACTCCTGCACCTAATTTCTATGTTTCTATGTTTCTAATATTATTATTATTATTATAGATGCTCTGCATTGTCCAAAATATTCAATGACTAAAATAATTGCATTTGTCTGATCAGGACACTTCCAAATATCTCATCTGCGAATAATTTATTATTATACTGCCAATTAATAAACACACTTTGGATTGCATTAAGAAAATGGTCCATCAACCACGGCATTCCCTTGTCCATTCAGTTCATGCAGCTTTGAATTACATTGTTTTCAGAATAGTTGGGAGGTAAAGTACATCAAATATAAATTATCTAATATGCTTCACTTCATTTTACATATATAGTATAAGTGAATAAAATATATTGTTATTCCTTTCGGCAAAATTGTCTCTTCTTAATTGCTCTTGTTATTTCATCTACTCAATTTTCTTTCCTCTCCACCCTGTCTCCTCTGCATTGATGCTATTTAATGAACACGCCACATCCTATCATAATGTGACTAAATATGAGCCTCACAAATGCACCAGGAAACATCCCGAATGAATAAGGGGCTCACACGTCCATATCCAAAGGGGCCAGTAGATGACAAGGAACAGCAGGAAACATGGACTAGAATAGAATAGAATGCCTTTTATTGTCATTCAAACAGTTTGGTTTGAACAAAATTGCATTTTCTACAGTATTACATTACAAAAAAATCCAAGACCCACACTTAACACAGTTTACACAAACATCCATCACAGTGAGTCTCCAACACCTCCTCACTGTGATGGAAGGCAAAAGTCTTATCTCTTCCCTTTGTTCTTCTCCCGCGGTCCAGCAGTCCAACTGCAATGTCGAGGTGACTGGGTCTCACGATGTTAAAGCCCCCGGCAGGCGATGGTAAGTCCTGTGGCTGTTTAAGCTGCGCTGGGCGATATTAGGCCCCGCTCCGAGTCCTTTAAACCCCACGATTCCAGCGGGGGAAGTCGCCATTGCGGGAGTTCTGAAAAGTGGTCTCCCACCAGGGACCTGGAGCTCCCGATGTTACCGTCCACCGGGCATGAGGTCGGAGCCTCCGAAGCTCCGAAGCCGGGTCGCAGCCGCGCGCCACCACAGCTCTTCCCGCTCCGAAGACGGCCAGCTCCGCGATGTCAGGTCCGCAGGCTCTGCAATTGGAGCCCTAAGGCTGGTCCCGGCCGGAGGCCACTGCCGGCTCGATGATGTTAGGCCCAACGACCCCGGAGACCCAACAGGGAAAAGGTTGGGTCCCCGTACATGGAAGAGACTAACGGTTTCCACCCCCCCCCCCCCCCCCCCCACCTCCCCCCACATATACTGTACACAGCTAAAAAATACTAGACTCAAGACATACATTTAACAAGACATTTGACCTCTTCTGGCTTTATTTTGAGCTGTGCAGTTCATTCATTTAATTTAATTAAGTGTGTGGTTCAGATAGTGAGAGTACAACAAGCAGAAGTATCAGTCAATTATTTGACCCTCCTGTCTGCTCTGCCAATCAATAAGATCTTTGATTTCAGTACTACATTCCTTTATATGTTCACAAACCATTAATACCATGTGGAGTATATTGAATACACTCCACAGCCAGTAGAGAGCTCCAAAGATTCCTTACCCTCTACATGAAAGCATTTCTCCTCATCTCAATCCAAAATGTCTGACACCTTATTTTGAGACTGTGTGCTCTGTTTCAGACACCTCATTCAGGGGAATCTTCATCGTTGCATCTACCCTATCAATCCCAATAAGAATGTTTTTCCTTCAGTCAGATTACTTCTTGGAGATAAGTGGTAGTTTTGAAACTGTTCAATCTTTGCTCCCATTGGCGTCTCCCAGAAGGCACATCAAGCCAATATTTGTTGCCATGTTTCATCATCCCCTACTGTTTTGTGAATATAATAACGTCATGTGTACAATTGATGTAGGGATGAACTGCAGATGCTGGTTTTCTACTTCTGTCGTATGTCTTTTAGACCTGCAGCTCCGTTGAGGCGAGCCAGGCCAACGTGTCATCGTCCAGGTCAATCAGACCTCGTTCACCATTTTGTGGCCGGTGTTTGGGGCAACTGGTGACTATGTGCTCCACTGTCTGTGTTGGGTCCCCACACTCGCAGGAGGCACTGTCCACGAGGACCCACCTCTTCATCGCTACTCCATAGCGTCCGACGCCTGTCCTCAAGCGGTTGAGGGTTGTCCACTGCTTTCGGGGCAGGTCCTGGCCAGGGATGTCCATGGGGTCATCGATGTATTGGTGTAGCCTGGATGGTTCCGCTGACTTCCACTGGTCTCTCCATCTCATCTTAACCCAGGTGGCCTTGGAAGCATCAGCCGGTGTTGTGCAAAGCAGCTCTTGGGCTTGCGTGACAAAGGGGTGCTGTGACTTGAGGCGGGCTCGTCGTGGTGTCTCTGTGACGATCTGATGGAGGAGGTGAGATTCACTATGTCTTTCGAGAGAGGGCCAGCGTGGCTGACGTTGGCCGGGGCGCTACCAGCGAGGACGGGCAGTTGGTTTACTGGGGTGGCTCGTAGGCACCCGGAGACAGTCTGCAGGGCGCTGTTGAGAGCAGCATCCAGCTTCTTGGCGTGAGGGCTACGGCACCAGACCGGGGCGCAGTACTCGGCGGCTGAGAACACCAGGGCCACTGTGGACATGCGCAGTGTCTTCGTCGTGGCTCCCCATGTGGTGCCGGCTAGGCGGCGTATCAGTGCGGCACGGGCGCTTGTCTTTGCCTTGGCACCTTCCAGGTGTTGTTTGAATTACAACGTTCTGTCGAGCTTCACACCGAGGTACGTGTGGACGGGCTGAGACCATAACCGGGCGTTATCCACCATGACGTTCATCTCGTGGGCCACTTCCCTGTTGTTGAGGTGGAACATTGAAGATATTGTTTTACCCATGCTGAGCTTGTCTTACCAGATGCTGGTTTAAACCAAAGATAGACACAAAAAGCTCGAGTAACTCAGCGGGTCAGACAGCATCTCTGGAGAAAAGGAATAGGTGACATTTCGGGTCGAGACCCTTCTTCAGACTGAGACTCAGACAGGGAGTCAGGGGAAAGGGAAGCGAGAGATATAGATGGTGATATCGAAAGATATAGGACAAATGAAAGATATGAAACAATGAAACAATGATAAAGGAAACAGGCCAGCTGTGGGCTGGGTGAAAACGAGTTATAGTCAATGAGACTCAACAAGATGACTTTGAAGCTCTTAATTGATTTAATCGATACTCAACCAGTAGTTCGTCAATACCAAGCCTTGATGCAAATAGATTTAACCATGCTGTCCCCGGATGCCCTGACAATGGTGAATTTCCTTCAAAGGACACTGCATGGCCAGAAATGTCAAATCATGGCAATGTTGCCGTAAAACAATTATCCCAAAAGTATGGAAATCAGGATTATGACACTCTTTTCAATTAGCTTAGTTTTCCACATATTCTCTTGCCTAGAAGCATACTTTTCTGGATGCCATGTTACCCTACAACAGGATGTGTGCCAGCCAAGAATCGGAATAGATGAACTGACTATCTGGTTCAGCCTTGTGGGTTGGTATCTGTGACATTAGATACCATTGGCAAGAAACCAAGTTTGAGGGTGCCTTGCTTAAGGCAAGTCCACTCCCACATCCCAGCCAACCCACCTCTTGCATGCCCTTTTAATTGGTTCCATTTCTGAATTATTTCCATAACAAATATGAATGTTCCCAGCATGAAATGAATGAAAACATATTTCAGCTGCCTTGAAACAGAATGCCACGTAGGATCCGATGTCTGCCTGGGGTCTCATTAAAACTGGCCCTTCTCCATGTCAAGAACAGGGAGGCCAGCATGAAGCTGTGAAGCAACTCTCCCATCCTTTAATTAAATGCTGTACCCCAGTGAGAGATGGTGAAGCGCAGAGTGTATCACAGTCTCTGCTTAAGGCTAAATTTAATTCCAAAGTATTTCTCCCCCCCCCCCCCCCCCCCTCTCCCCACTTGGCTACTCTATAGGAATTCAATATAAAGACATTTTAGCATGAATGAGCTGATTGCAGGCACTTATACCACATCCATGCCCGGTGTCAAGATATGGTGGACACAGGAGAAAACAATAAAGTACTGGAGGAACTCAACAGGTCAGACAGCATCTGCGGAGGGGGTGGACAGATGTTATTTTGAGTCAGGGCTCTTCTTCAGTTCAAAGACATTCAGACCTCACAGCACTTGGGAAGAAGAAACCAAGACAACATTTTAAAAATAGAACTCAAACTTAGCTGAAGTTGTGGTTACCTAACATATTTCTTTTAATTGGATAATTCATCAAAATGAATCTCGGATGAGCATCTACTGTAATGAAATTATGGAAGATAACATGGTGAAAATAAACACAACTATGTATGTGTAGAAAGGAACTGCAGATGCTGGTATATAGCGAAGACAGACACAAAGTGCTGGAGTAACTCAGCAGGTCAGACAGCATCTCTGGAGAAAAGAAATTGGTGACATTTCAGATCAAGATCCTTCTACAGAGTGAAAGTAGAGGGGCGGGAACTGGAGGTAAGATAAGTCCAAAACAAAGCAGAACCGGCAACAGATGAACAAGGAGCCCATAATGGCCCATTGTTGTCTGGGGAAGAGGCGATAATGAAGATATACACAGATGAGAACAGTGGCACTAGTAGAATGATATGGGGAAGAGGAGGGGTGGGGGATGGAGGGAATACAAGGGTTATTTGAAATTAGAGAAATCAAAATGGGTTGTAAACTGCCCATGCAAAATATGAGGTGGTGTTCCTCCAATTTGCATGTGGCCTCGGATTCAGATTCAGATTCAGATTCAATTTAATTGTCATTGTCAGTGTACAGTACAGAGACAACGAAATGCATTTAGCATCTCCCTTGAAGAGCGACATAGCAAACGATTTGAATTTAAAAAAATAATAAGTGTCCGGGGGGGGGGGGGGGGGGTGATTGGCAGTCACCGAGGTACGTTGTTGAGTAGAGTGACAGCCGCCGGAAAGAAGCTGTTCCTCGACCTGCTGGTTCGGCAACGGAGAGACCTGTAGCGCCTCCCGGATGGCAGGAGGGTAAACAGTCCATGGTTGGGGTGAGAGCAGTCCTTGGCGATGCTGAGCGCCCTCCGCAGACAGCGCTTGCTTTGGACAGACTCAATGGAGGGGAGCGTGGAACCGGTGATGCGTTGGGCAATTTTCACCACCCTCTGCAATGCCTTCCGGTCGGAGACAGAGCAGTTGCCATACCATACTGTGATGCAGTTGGTAAGGATGCTCTCGATGGTGCAGCGGTAGAAGTTCACCAGGATCTGAGGAGACAGATGGACCTTCTTCAGTCTCCTCAGGAAGAAGAGACGCTGATGAGCCTTCTTGATCAGAGTAGAGGTATTGTGGGTCCAAGAGAGGTCATCGGAGATGTTGACTCCCAGGAACCTGAAGCTAGAAACACGTTCCACCTCCGTCCCGTTAATGTGGATGGGACGGAGGTGGAACGTGCCGCCTCTGGACTTCCTGAAGACTACAATGAGCTCCTTGTAAAGGATAGTCTAAGGTAATCGAAGGTAGTCGTAGATAGTCTTCATCATAGTCGAAGGGCGGTCGAAGGGAAGTCGAAGGAGATCAAAGGAGGTCGTCTTACCTCTCCACTATTCGGTGTCAAATTTTCCCGAAGTTAGTCGTAGCTGGTCATAGGAGGCCAAAGGAGGTCTTCTACATAGTCGAAGGAGGTCTTCAACATGACATTAACTCTTCTAGCCTCGGCAATTAGGTCGCCCAAGTGGGACAGCCCCATATTATGCTATGGTAATTATCCAAAGTGTATTGAAAGGATCTGAGTGCTGTTGAGAAAATTGCAGAGATGTGTTGGCTAAGAGAAATGATGCAGGAATCAGGAAAGAAAGAATGAAAAATTATATATTATAATGATATCCAGAAGGAGTTGCAGAGTGTCCACATCATCCGTCCAGCTCCGAAATCCACAAAATTAGCATCGGAGAAAAAACTCTTGGCTTTCCCACAGGAAAGAGCCAGGACAAGCTAAATGAGAATGATCAAGCAATCCAGGAGATGATTAATTGTAAGTAGGTGCTCCTGGATTGGAAACTCCACCAACATAGCAGGCACCTGAAAACTGAGATCAAACAGAAAACCCATCTAAGGAACTGATGGTGGTGGGTTCCAGTTATGAAAAGAGCACAGGAGGTCACACAATTTACTGAGTCGCAATGTGGTGGCATTGTTAATGGTGAGGACGGTAGCCTTAGACTATAGGATGCAATTCATCCTGAAATTTAATCCTGGTAAGCGTGAAGTTAGACACAGTGGGAGAGTTAATAAGGCGAGGAACATGTAGGAAGGAACTGCAGATGTTGGTTTAAACCAAAGATAGACACAAAAAGCGGAAGTAACTCAGCAGGTCAGGCAGCATCTCTGGAGAAAAGGAATATGTGACTTTTCGGATCGAAACCATTCTTCAGACCAGATTATACACAAAGGCTAGGATACACACAACAAATAGTAAGGCAATCTCGGGCTTGTCGCAGCAGCCCAGTCGTGGTCTTCAAAGGAGGAGACAGAGCTATTTCAGGCTTCTTCCTGCAGTTCTCCTTTGCCTCAATCTAGGTATGTTACAAAACTTACCTTCAGCGGCGCTGCAGTTCTGTCACTGCCCGTGTGCGCGACTTTGGCGCCTTTGAGAGGGGGGCAGGTTTAAAATGCTGTTTTTCCCAGCCTGTTCAAATCGATTTATGTCAGGCTGTTTAGCTGCTGAAGAATAATCGCTCCGACATCGGTTTTATTAAGTTTTTTTTTAACTGCACTGGATATTTTAATAGCAGGAGTAATTTAAAAATAAACTTCTAAAGTGGTCAACGCCGATAACGGGGACGGATTTCACATACGGGACAGGTAAAGGAAAGCTGTTTACTTTACGTATAAACGTGCTTCTTAGGATGCCTTTAATCAAAATTTTACGTTGTGAAAAGGTGACGTAGGACCCATACGAACCGGCAGTATTTTTCCAGCCGATATAGGAGTTCAAATTCACTGCAACCACAATGTCCCAATCGATCGCGTTCCACAAAATCCTACTCGCAAGATGATTAAAATGCCCATTAATTTACGGGAATTAAACATTAAATTCCTTCCATTTAGCCTATAAATTCTTGACAATGAGATTTAAAAATCATGTTATATTGTGAATTCTTGTGTGAATGTTATTTGGACACTTAGGCTATTTAAAAATGTTAACCTTTTCTTAAGAAATTGATAGATGTTTAGATCTAGTAATTGAATTTTGTAATTAGCTACAATTAGGTAACTAACTAATTATATGCTTTAATTTCAGGTCATCTAAGTAAGATTGTTTCATATTTGTTTCATAATGCTTCAATCTATAATAACTGAAAATTTCATTCAGTTCTCTTAATTTTTAAGAAAGTTATGGGCTTTTGACTGTCCTTGATCACAGCTTTTGAGTTAAGTCAATGGAAAAGCAAGATGTTAATTTCCGAGTATGAAAATGGCCATAACTTTTTTAATACTTAAGATATGAAAGTCAATTAGGTATCAAATTAAACTTATTTTTATGCTTTATCTGATGGGATAAATTACAGACTTAATTGTTTAAATCGCAAAATTTTGTAACATTGCTACACAATCACAATAATTATTTTATCAGCCAAGTATGTTCTGCAACATACGAGGAATTTCATTTGTCAAGTCAGTCATACAAATAAAAATTAGCGGTATTTTTTTGTACCATAAACATCCATCACAGAGACTCCACATTCCTCTCGAAAAAAAGTTCAATCTCTACCCTTTGCTCTCCCGTGGTTGGGGGCCTTGACCCCCCTGTTGATGGGGTGATTTTGACTCCCGTAGCCGGTGGCGGGCCCTCCACGTTGAGGCGTTCAGCTCCTGTATCGGGAGGGATGTCAGCTCCCCCGCACCAGATGATCAAACCTCGCATCGGGGCTGGTCGAACCTTCCGCGACGTTGGAGCTCCCGACATCCCCAGTCTCTCCTGAGACTGCGAGCTCCCGATGTAAAGACCGCAGACTGTGATTGGAGTGATCCCAGGCAAGAGGAAGCACTGGCAGTCTCGGGTTTATCCTGGTGGCTCAGCTTTGGGGCTTGAAGAGGCAGTCTCTGGGTAACCCTGGCAGCTCATTCTTTGCCTCCGTGTGTGGGCGCAATCCCTCATAGTCCGTAGACAGGAAGAGGCATTGGCGTCTCAGGCTTGCCCCAGATACTTAGTCTTAGGGTAAATAGTGCCTCTTTCTGGAAGCCCAGTCTTGACCACATAGTGGTGCTGGTGGTCTCAGGTTTGTCCCATTGAACCAGCAACAGAGGAACACAGCTAGCAGGGAGTTGCAAAACCTTTTCTCTCTTTCTCCCTTTCTCTCCTTCTCTCCTTCTCCCTTTTTCTCTCTTTCTCGCCTTCTCTCCTTTGCTCTTTCTCTCCTGCTTCTTCTCTCACCCACTCCCTTCTCCCCTCTGGCTGGTATGCCTGGGTTTTATAGGGACTCGGCTGACAAGGTTTAGGAGGACAAACCAATATCAGCTAATGGGGCCCAAATGTTGCCAATGATGGTGAGGATTGACCTCCCCTGGCCAGCCAGTGATAGGGATCAGCGCGGCATCTCAGGGCTTTTACAACTTGGTTTGCATGGAAAGTTGGGCTGAAGGGCAAGTTTCCATGTGGTGCTGCTGTATGATTTTAAGACAATATTTTAAAGGGTATAAATGGGGTAGATAATAAGATTATGTTCTCCCCTTAGCAGAGGTGGCTAAAACTGGAGGGCACGGGTTTAGGATGACAGTAACTGTTTAGTGAGGATCTGAAGAGGATTTTTTTTACACATAGAGTCATTTCAATCTAGTACACACTGCCCGAGAAAGTAGTGTAGGATAGTGTTAACATGTGGGGATCACTGGTCGGTGCAGACTCGGTTGGCCTGTTTCCGTGCTGTATCTCTATATAACTAAAAGTCTTTGTCTTGTTTGTGCCTCTGTGTGTACCAAACTGGTTAATTCCTATCTTCTTCCAAAACCTAGGCCACATCCTTCCCATTTTCACACTTACTACTCACATTTTTACCCTGGTGGCGATAAACATCTTCCCGTCGCATTTCCACCGATATTTCTGAAGTTATTAATCATTGAAATTAAAAAAAAAAAACAAAACCTCCTTCTCACAGACAATTTCCTGCTTTGTCATAGTGATGATGTCACAATGCCTCTCACAGTGCACCAATCACAAATGGCTCTCAAGCTGGCTGCCGATTGCCACAATGACATCACAACGGGACGTTGCCATCGGTAACAATGGGCTCTCAAGTTGTCTGCCAAATGCCACAATGACATCACAATCGGACATTGCCAACAGCAACGAGGTTGGTGCCCCTCTACCAATATCTGAAGGGACTGCTCATCAAGTTCTGGTTGCATTTTAGTCCCACGATCCTGATGTTTGGGCATGAGGCAAGGAGTGGGGAGGGCCGATGGGGGCGGAGGAGGGGGGAGGGGATCTCCCTGTCAGTTTGCTTCACATTTCATGCTATATTTCAAAAGTTATTCATGATTACAGTTTTTTAAAAAGCCAAAACCTCCTTCTCATCGACAGCATCCAGCCTTCTCACAGAGGGCTTCCAATGATGATGTCACAATGCCTCTCACAGTACACCAATCACAATGGCCTCTCAAGCTGGCTGCCAACTGCCACAATGACATCACAATGGGATGTTGCCAACTGTAACGAGGTTGGTGCCCCTCTACCAATATCTGAAGGGGCTGCTCATCAAGTTCAGGTTGCATTTTGGTCCCACACTGTACTCAGCATCACTTAAGATTCCATGCTATATTTCAAAAGTTATTCATGATTAAAGTTTTTAAAAGAGCCAAATTTGAAACAACAAATATCTCATTTTCAGTGACAGACTCTTGCAGCACCTGGTAATTATTGATGACTAAGTCTAATATCTGGGATAGGACAGTTACTGGAGAGCATTCTGAAGGATGAGATATACTGTACATGCATTTGGACAGAAAGGGGTTGACTAGGAATAGTCGGTGTGGTTTTGTATGTGGGAGGTCATGTTGATAATGAGATTTTTGAAGAAGAAACCAAGAAGATTGATGAGGGCACAGCCATAGATGGAGTCCATGTGTACTGTTGCAAGGCCTTTAATAAGGTTCTGCATGGTCGGCTGCTCTGGAAGGTTAGATCGCATGGGATGCAGGGAGAATTAGCTAACTGGATACAGAATTGGCTTCATGGTGGAAAGCAGAGAATGGTGGTGGAAGGCTGTTAGTCAGACTGGAGGCCAGACTGGTGGTGTGTCTCAGGGATTTGTGCTAGGTCCATTGCTGCTTGTCATTTCTATAAACAATTTAGATGAGAATGTACAAGGCATGATCAGTAAGATAGCTGATGACACAAAAATAAGTGACAGTTGATGAGACAGTGAAGATGGTTGTGAAAAATTACAGTGGGAACTTGATCAGTTGGACAAGTGGGCCAAGGAATGGCAGATGAAGTTTAATTCGGGTAAGTGTGAGGTGTTACATTTTGGGATCTCAATGTGGTGCAGGATCTTCTCCAGCTGGGACTTATTTCTTGGACCACAGGAAGCTGAGGGGTGATGTTATCGATGTATAACATCATAAAGAGGATAGATAGGGTTAATATAAAGAGTCTTTTGCCCAATAAAAAGAGCAAGATATCAAGATCTAGGGGGGCATAGGATTAAGGTGAGTGAGGATTCATTTAATAGAACCTAAGGAGCAACTTTTTTGGCACAAAGGGTGGGTACGTGACAAGTGGGATTAGCATAGACTAGTATTTTAAGGTCGGCATGGAAATGGTGGGCAAATTGTCTGTTTCTGAATGAATACTTTATTGGCAGGTGTGACAAGTCACAATTAAATTCTTTGCTTGCATACCCAAGGTATGCAAATAATCACCACGCAAAGGGCACTGACAAAGTTACAAAGTATCACACGATTGGCAGCGTGGTTGTTTTTCCACTTTTAAAAATTTAGTGTGTGTTTAAAGTCTGTGTAAATGTTCTCCGTTTACTTTTATTTGGGGGGAGGGCGAAGGGTCGGGGAAATCTTTTTTTTCAGTTTCTTATCTTGCCGGAGATGCGATTAATTTTCGAATCGCATTCTCCGGTCGCTCTGCTGTCTACCATCGAAGGAGCTGGAGTCCTCCTCGGACTGACTCTGGGCCCCACCGCGGGGCGTGGACTTAACATCGGAGTCGATCCCTTGCCTGGGATTACTCCAACCGCGGCCTGCGGACTTTACATCGGGAGCTCGCAGTCTCGGGAGAGGCCGTGGATGTCGGAAGCTCCAATGCCGCGGAAGGTTCGACCAGCGCAGACACGGGGTTCAATCGTCCGGCGCGGGAGAGCTGACATCCCCCCAATACAGGAGCTGATCGCCTCAACGCAGAGGGTTGCCGCCGACTAAGGGAGTCAAGATCATCCCGTCAAGGGGGGCTCGAGGACCCCGACCTCGGGAGAGCAAAGGGAAGAGATTGAACTTTTATTTCACCTTCCATCACAGTGAAGAATGTGGAGGAGTCACTGTGGTGGATGTTTACATTAAAATGTGTTTTGTGTGTTCTCTTGCTTTTGATTTGTATGACTGACTTGGCAAATAGAATTCTTCGTATGTTGCAAAACCTACTTTAGCTAATAAAGTATTGTTGCGATTGTGATTGTGAAGTGTAGGTGCGTCAGCACTGTAAATTACAATGTGCCAAAGACCTTCTTCACCAACCCATCTACCTGTGCCGTTATGTCTACGCCCACAAAACCAAATCCCACCCCACTTACAACCAAGAATAGAGCCAAGTGTATCGAGCACAGAGATGCAGTCGGTACTGACTGAAATAACTTCTACATCAGGCTTTGTCCTTTTTTTTTTATTTTATTTTTTTTTATTTTAACCGAAAATAGATTTATTCAAGTATTCATAATATGATTTACAATAATTTAAAAAAACAAAACTCACCTCCATAGTACAAGTAAAACAAAGATTCTTAAATCACTATATCCCTATCCTATTAAGGATGCATTCCATCCCCCGTTTACAGTGCTCAAACTCATTTTACAGAGTAATAGAGATGGAAGAGAGAACACCTAGTGATTTCCCCAGGTTATTATTATTAATACGTTTAGAATAAATAGGATGTTATTTGATGACTTGATTATCAAAAATATTGTCATTATAATTAGTTTTATTCATTTTGGGCGTTCAGCATTATCTCCTAGCTTGCTCTGACCTACATTTGTTTACCGGCCTTATTGTCACGCTTCAGTCTGCATGGAAACCAGAGAGGGCTTTAACTTTCCCTCATTATTTCACGGCACAGCGGTAGAGTTGCTGCTGTACAGCAGCCGAGACCCGGGTTCGATCCCGATTATGGGTGCTGTCTGCATGGAGTTTGTATGTTCTCCCTGCGACCTGTGTGGGTTTTCTCCGGGAGCTCTGGTTTCCTCCCCTGCTCCAAAGACGTGCAGGTTTGCAGGTTAATTAGCTTGGTATAATTATATAAATTGTCTCTAGTGTGTGTAGGATAATGTAAGTGTGCGGGGTTCGCTGATATGCATGGACTCGGTGGGCCGAAGGGCCTGTTTCCCCACTGTGTCTCTAAACTAAACTAAAAGCTAACAGCAGCCTGACATAGAACTCTCAGCATGTAGGAAGGAACTGCATTTGCTGGTTTACACTGAAGATAGATAAACAAAATGCTGGAGTAACTCAGCGGGACAGGCAGCATCTCTGGAGAGAATGAATGGGTAACGTTTCGGGTGGAGACCCTTCTTCAGACTGAGAGTCCGAGAAGACGGAGACACAGAGATAAGGAAGGGTAAGGTGTGAAAGCAATACATCAAAGGAGATGGTGATCAAGGAAAATGTGGAATAGAACACTGTTAGCTAGGAGAAGGTGACAATGAAGCATCCAGAGAAAAAATACTATCAGCCCGGGCTCAGTGCATCATTGCCGAGTTAAGCCCATGTCCCACTTAGGCGATTTTTTCAGAGACTACAGGCAACACATGATCGCGGGGTGAAGCCTGTATGGTCGGGAGTAGTCTCTTCCAGTCGCCAAAAGTGTTGTAACGTTTTTCTGGTCGCCGCTGGATTTTGAAATGTTCAAAACTTTTTGGCGACTGTGAGCTTGACGTAGCTTGTCTACTCCTGTCGTATGTGCTGTTGTAGGTTATAGCCAGGATGATGCAGGTTGTCACCAGGTGACATTGGTTGTCGCCAGGTGCTGACTTCGGTGAATTCCATTGGCGATTACCTACGTCAACCGGCGACAGGTACCGGCGAGTGAATTGTCTTCAGGTGTTGCCGACAGAGTCGTTGCTTGTCGGAGCTTGTCATAGACATTGTCGTAGGGGGGGTCTAGTCACCATTTTTTTTTTGCGACCTGCTACAACTGTGACAATTGCTGGCAGTCGCCGAAAAAATCGCCTAAGTGGGACAGGCCCTTTAGACTTATCAGTTCAAGCCCCATTCCAGAGAGGTGAGGCTGACAATGGAGTGTTGTGAGATTCCACTGAGCATGGGAGCTCCTGTTGCCTGCTCATTCGATGGACGAACGCTCTACAACAAACAATCAACAAAGGTGGATTAATTAAACATTTATCCCAGCCCTGGCTACTAGTCAAGGGAAAAGCACAACCAACCCTCCAAAAAATAATGAACAAGGAGGGTTTCGGCCCCGAAACGTCACCTATTTCCTTCGCTCCATAGATGCTGCTGCACCCGCTGAGTTTCTCCAGCATTTTTGTGTACCTCCAAAAATTAATGGCTGACTGCCAAAAGGCTTCAGTGCTTTAGTTTCAATCTTCACCGGCATTGAGGGAAATGATCTAGCAAAGGTATTCCAATAGGATTGAGAGCCTGGGGCGAGGAAAGGGAGAATAGTCAGTCATCCTGTTCCAACACACCATCTATTGGCACCCACTGTGATGTGACCGTATGCCGACACTGAGCAATTTTAACTCTGTGTACCACTGCGTGTGCCTAAGGGCCAGTATCCAGCCATTCATCCCGACATTCAAAGAGATGAATTCCCACTGGAGATTGAGGACTATTGACACCCAGAAAAATGTTCACTCTCCCGACAAAATGACCTTGTGGAAATCCGAGGTGAAGAATGGTCAGGTTATGATGTTGCAGGAGGAAGGAATGAATTTCAAAACCATTGCAGCCTGCAATTTATACAGACTTTACATATATTTATACCTATTTACACAGAAATATCAAGCACTTGGGGAACACATGAACCAGTTTGCAGGATGCCAAACGGTGGAAACCTGGAGCCACTGGCCAGCCGCGTGAAAATGACTGACTCAAGAATGGTTAAGAAGGTTCAACTGTGGGTATAAATGCAGCAATAGCAAAATGGATTCAACAGTGGCTGAATGAAGCCAGAGGGTAATGGTGGATGGCTGTTTGTCGGGTTGGAGGCAGGTGACTAGTGGGGTGCCTCAGGGATCTGTGTTGGGTCCTTTGTTGTTTGTCATGTACATCAATGATCTGGATGAAGGTGTGGTAAATTGGATTAGTAAGTATGCAGATGATACCAAGATAGGGGGTGTTGTGGATAATGAAGAGGATTTCCAAAGTCTACAGAGTGATTTAGGCCATTTGGAAGAATGGGCTGAAAGATGGCAGATGGAGTTTAATGCTGATAAATGTGAGGTGCTACACCTTGGCAGGACAAATCAAAATAGGACGTACATGGTAAATGGTAGGGAATTGAAGAATACAGTTGAGCAGAGGGATCTGGGAATAACCGTGCATAGTTCCTTGAAGGTGGAATCTCATATAGATGGGGTGGTAAAGAAAGCTTTTGGTATGCTAGCCTTTATAAATCAGAGCATTGAGTATAGAAGCTGGGATGTAATGTTAAAATTGTACAAGGCATTGGTGAGACCAAATCAGGAGTATGGTGTACAATTTTGGTCGCCCAATTATAGGAAGGATGTCAACAAAATAGAGAGAGTACAGAGGAGATTTACTAGAATGTTGCCTGGGTTTCAACAACTAAGTTACAGAGAAAGGTTGAATACGTTAGGTCTTTATTCTCTACAAGATACAAGATACAAGATACATTTAATTGTCATTTGGACCCCTTGAGGTCCAAACGAAATGCCGTTTCTGCAGCCATACATTACAAACAAATAGACCCAAGACACAACAACACAACATAATTTACATAAACATCCATCACATCATTGTGATGGAAGGCCAAAAACACTTATCTCTCCACTGCACTCTCCCCCCCCGATGACAGAGTCAAAGTCAAAGCCCCCGGCTGGCGATGGCGATTGTCCCGCGGCCATTAAAGCCACGCCGGGTGGTGCGAGGTCGCACACCGGGTCTTGGTGTTAGAGCCCCCGGCGTGCGCTCGCAGAGTCCCGAGGCCATTCCAAGCCTCGCGGGGTGGTGCTGTAAAGGCCCCGCTCCAGGAGCTCTTCAACCCCGCAACTCAGGCGGGGGAAGTCGCCGTTGCAGGAGCCCCGAAAAGCGGTCTCCCTCCAGGGAGCCACGGGCTCCCGGTGCCACCGTCCACAGACCTGCCGTTGGAGCCTCCGACTCTCCGGTAGCAGCAGCAGCAGCAGCAGCATCAGCGCTCCTCCACCGCTCCACCCGCTCCGGACTCGGCCAGCCCCGCGACGGCAATGGTGAGTCCTAGCACCAGAGTCCCCGGTCTTCTCCTGTTGGAGGCCGCTCCTCGTTGCAGCCCCAACGACAACGGAAACCCGACGAAAAAAAGGTCGGGTCTCCCGTGCAGGGAGAGATTTAAAAAGTTTCCCCCCCCCCTCCCTCCCCCCCCCCCCCACCCCCCCCCAAAAAAAACAACAAAAAACACCAAAAAAAACAAAACAAAAACTACATTAAAACACAGACAAAAAATAATAAACCGCGGACAGACTGCAGAGGCCGCTGCTGACGAGAGTCGCGCCGCCCACCTTCTGCGCCCCATCTGGAGCGCAGAAGG
Source organism: Leucoraja erinaceus (assembly GCF_028641065.1). Lineage (NCBI taxonomy): Eukaryota > Metazoa > Chordata > Chondrichthyes > Rajiformes > Rajidae > Leucoraja > Leucoraja erinaceus. The sequence goes on from NC_073397.1 coordinate 3,571,816, forward strand.
TTAATGGGGGACTTGATAGAGGTTTTTAAAATGATGAGAGGGATAGACAGAGTTGATGTGGATCAGCTTTTCCCTTTGAGAATAGGGAAGATTCAAACAAGAGGACATGACTTCAGAATTAAGGGACAGAAGTTTAGGGGAAACATGAGGGGGAACTTCTTTACTCAGAGAGTGGTAGTGGTGTGGAATGAGCTTCCAGTGGAAGTGGTGGAGGCTGGTTCATTAGTATCATTTAAAAATAAATTGGATAGGCATATGGATGAGAAGGGAATGGAGGGTTATGATATGAGTGCAGGCAGGTGGGACTAAGGGAAAAAAGTTGTTCGGCACGGACTTGTAGGGCCGAGATGGCCTGTTTCCGTGCTGTAATTGTTATATGGTTATATATGGTTAATGACAATTAGAACGAGTTTGGCACAGGAAGGGTTAAATGGATTTGCCATCCCATGTAATTTAATCTTTGCTGCTTCCATTCCCCTCACTTCTACATCTGTCTCTCTCCTTCACTGGCCTGCATCTCACATTCTAACACTGCCATCTCTCATTCAATCAGATTTTCTTCTATTCTCCCCTCATTCACAGCCCTCTCCGAATTTCATTCCCTTGCCTTCACTTTTAATTCCATCTCTACCTGCACTTTCCAGTTATCATAAGGATGATACACTCCTGATTCACTCTCCTCTTCTTTCTTGCTCATTTCTTCATTCGATCCTTCATTTCTTACTTTGTCACCCATTCCTTCTCACCAAAGATGCTGCCTGTCCCGCTGAGTTACTCCAACATTTTGTGCCTACCCTCTTTTCTTACTTTCTTCCATGTACTGATTCTCCTCCTCCAGTAGCCGTTCTGGTTCCAATCTCGGCGTCCTATTTCCCTCTCTACTCTCCGACATCACATCATTCTCTGTGTTTCTTTCTCTTTACTCACTCGGATTCCTCACCATTTGTTTGTTCTCACTTGCTCTCCCTGTTAAATTCTCCTTCTTATCTCCACACCTCTCACTCTGGCCTCTCTGTCACACCCATTTCTCCCTCCTCTCTTGCTTTCCTACACTTTGCTTGCTTCCTCTGTCCATTCCCACTTGGTCTCTTACCGTTTCAATTCTTCTTTCTCTTTTGCTTCCTCTGTTGCATCTTTACCTTCAACCAAATACACTGTGGCGCAGCGGTGGAGTTACTGCCTTACAGCATCGGAGACCTGGGTTCGATCCTGAATATGGATGCTGTCTGTACGGAGTTTGTACATTCTCCCCGTGACCTCTGTGGGTTTTCTACGAGAACTTTGGTTTCCTCCCACACTCCAGATGTGCAGGTTTATAGCTTAATTGGCTTGGTGTAAATGTAAATACAAATTGTGCCTAGTGTAGGACAGTGTTAATGTGTGAGGATCGCTGGTCGGTGCGGACTTGGTGAGCCAATGGCCATGTTTCCATGCTGTATCTCTAAACAAAACTAAATAATGTAGCTATAATAATAGGGCCGAGGGTGGGTATCCACTGGTAAATGACAAGATCCTGACACCTTAAAGCCTTTGTGTAAACATGTGTAGGTCAGGAGTGTAATTGAATGGTCCTATTACATACTAGACCAAGGGGGACCCGTTGGGTCATGTCCCCTCAATGCATGGTTGCAGGAGGTGGGGTGGGGGGGGGGGGGGGGGGGGGGGGGCAGACTTCAGCATCACCCACCAACACTAACCACCCCCATACACACGAACCCCCCCATTGATATTATATTAATATTATTAATTGCTCCTTTTATGTAGTTATTTTTGGCGGTTGACAAACAACTTTTTAGTGCATTACTGCCACCAACTGGTATGGAGTGTGGATCAAATAACAATTTAACTTATATACTAATAACCTATATCTTTCCGAACAAATTGGTTACCCTGAGAAAAAGCAATAGGATTTGATAGCACTTATATGAATTATTTTGTAAAATATCTATTAAATCAAATTGTACTTTTTCTTTTCTGAATCGTTCACTCATTTGTCTTCCTTCTTCCTCATACCTCTCACAATGTATAATGACATGCTCTATTGTCTCTTCTTGCCCACAGTATTCACATCTGCCTGTATTATGCTTGCCGATTATAAAAAGTGTACTGTTCAGACCAGTGTGTCAAAATCTGATTCTTGAAATTACTGTCTCCTCTTTTCTGTTTTTTCCTGCACATCTCATTTCTCCCACTTTCCTCTGGACTCTGTAGAACCACCATCCTTTCCGCTCTTCCTCCCATTGCTTTTGCCATCTTTCCTTCAGTCTTTGCTTAATAATGTCTTTGATTTCAGTTTTACCTATGTTAATACTTAAATCAATCTTACTTATTTTTGTTACCTATTTTGCCACCTAATAATGCCAATGTGTGCTGGTACCCATAAAAATATGACTGTAAGCCCCATCATTTGAATTCTGAATAGTGTTTGTTGTATTTCAATCAAAATGTCTGGTCTACTGTCTGAATGGTTTTGCTGTAAACTCGTTATTGCTAAACTTGAATCTGAACAAATAACTGTCCTTAAAGGCCTGGTATCCTCGACCCACTGTACCGCTAACAATATTGCAATCATTTCACCTGTGTATACTGAGACCTCATTATTGATCCTCTTCCCTACTTTGATGTGAAATTCTGGTACAATAAATGCTACTCCTACTTTATCTACTGAATCTTTTGATGCATCTGTATAAATTTGGACAAAGCTGTAGTATCTGTCAATGTATTCCTGTATGATGAATGGATTATACATACGTTGTTTATTCTTGTTTTTCAGTTCTAATATTGTAAAGTCTACTGTTGCATCTGGAAGTATCCAAGGTGGGATTGAAGGTAATGGAACCGTTGGAACCACATTTAATTGTGCTATGCTGATTTGTAATGCTCTCTGGGTCACTGTCCATCCAAAACTTTTTGTTTCCCTTCTCTCCTTTTCCCAGCATGGTTTGACAGTAACTTGTGCTGGGTGTTCTTGACTGTGGCCCTGTAGGTTAATCCAGTAATTAATTGAAAGCTGTATCCTTCTCCTCTCTAGAGGCATCTCCCCCATTTCAACCTGTAATGCTGCTGTTGGAGTTGTTTTTATTGCACCTGTACATATTCTCAATGCCTGATATTGAATGTTGTCTATTTTCTTAAGAGAAGTACTTGATGCGGACCCATACACCACACAACCATAATCTAACACAGATCTAATTAACCCAGTGTATATAGCCTTCAAAGCTGTTCTATCTGCCCCCCAATCACATCCAACTAAACACCTCATTACATTAAGTATCTTCTTCCATTTGTCCACTACTTTCTGAATATGAACCATCCATGTAATCCTCTCATCAAACCATAAACCTAAAAATTTATAGTATTTTACTCTCTCCAATTCCTGGTTATATAATTTTAGTTTTACCTCACTACCAATTTTCTTCCTAGTAAAAAACATTATCTTTGTTTTTTCCACAGAAATTTTGAAACCCCATTTATATGACCACTCTTGTACCTTTATTATAGCCCTCTGTAGTTTCTGCACAATAAACTTCACATTTCTCCCCCTTTTCCAGATTGCCCCATCATCCGCAAACAGTGAAACTCCCATTTCATTTACTATTTCTTCATATACATCATTTATCATTACTAAAAATAGTAAAGGATTTATTATGCTCCCTTGAGGTGTTCCATTTTCAATATCTAATGTTCCTGAGTATTGATTTCCAACTCGTTGGGGGGGGGTGGACTGGAGCTGGGCCGCCAAATGTAGAGAGAGAGAAGCGGCTTCTGACTCTGTAAACCCACAGCTGGAATGAGAGCGCAAGGCTCCACAAGCTGGGGCAACAGTGATGATAAGGTTCAGCGCATGAGAAGTCGCCTTTAATCCACAGCGGTGGGGGGACGGGGCCTGGAGGCAGGTGGGATTGTGACGTCAAGCAACTCGTGAGACCGTTTAGATTTTAAAATGAGTGGGGGGGGGGAAAGGATTTCATTGAAAATGTGTACTTAAACACGACAACATTTAATGAGGAGTGGGAATAAAGTATCTTTCTTTCATTCATTCATTCACACTAGTTCTCTGTTGTCTCAATTTCGCATCCTACACACTAGGGACAGTTTGCAGAAGGCAATTAACCTGCAAACCTGTATGTCTTGGGAATGTTGGAGGAAACCGGGGAAAAGTATTGAGAAGTTAAAGATGTCTGTGAATATCTCTGACAGGTGATAAGTACAGGTCCTGAGGACTTGGTAGGAACTCCATCAGGACCAGTTGCTTTCCATGAAATCATTCTGCGGATGGCTGATCTTACATCTGCCACAGTAATCGCTGTGGACCATATATCCAATGGCAATTAGGGATTAGCAATAAATGCTGGCATGGCGTATAACGAGGTCCTACAAACAGCAATATAATATTAACCAATTAATTTCTGATTTTGATAAGGCTGACTGAGAGATAAATGGAAATAGCTCTTTCACGAGGAACTGCCAGATATTCATCTGGAGAGCAGATAATGTGCTGATTTCATGAGACATCCAAATGGACTCAGTACACTCAAAACCAGTATGAAGACTCATCGATTAATAGTGAAAGGTTAAAAATTACTACCTTGGCGGACGTCCATAGATAAGATATTTATATATAGACAGGTACATGGATAGGGCAGGTTTAGAGTTAAATGGCCAAACGCAGGCAGGTGGGATTAGTGTAGATGGGACATGTTGACGGCATGGGCATGTTGGGCCGAAGAACCTGTTTCCATGCTGTAAGACTCTATGACGATCGACTAGTTCACTAGCAGACTGAGGCAGCCATACTCACACCAGATAAGTAGTGGACTCTTTCATCTCAAGCCTCCACATACCTGGGACCATCAGAAGACAGATGAGTGGATGTAGATCCAGAGTCCTCAATGTCAATTCCAGATCCCACAACTCTAGATGTTTCCACTAGTGGGAGAGTCTAGGACCTGAGGTCATAGCCTCAGAATTAAAGGATGTTCCTTTAGGAAGGAGAGGAGGAGGAATTTTGTTAGTCAGAGAGTGGTGAATGTGGAATTTGTTGCCACTGAAGGCTATGGAGGCCAAGTCAGTGGATATTTTTAAGGCAGAGATAGATAGATTCTTGAATAGTACAGGTGTCAGGGGTTATGGGGAAAAGGCAGGAGAATAGGGTTCGGAGGGAGAGAGAGTTCAGCCATGATTGTATGGTGTAGTAGACTTGATGGGCCGAATGGACTAATTCTGCTCCTATCACTTATGACCTTATGTCCTCCGCTTGCTACCATCTCCCATCCTCACTCAGCTGACGAACGAGTGAGTGTTCCTCAGATCTTGGTGCCGTGCCTTGTCCCCAACAGCAGGCCTGTCCCACCAACTGTGGAGCTGGGAAACCCGTTCCCACGAGGCAAGTCACCGAGCCCTGTCCTGCTTGTCCCTAAGGGTCGGAGAGCAGGGCGACGAGAGTCACAATGGCCACGTTGGGCGTGAGGGGGCATAAAGCCGGTAAGCAGGTCTTACTTCCCGCACCCTCGAAGGACTATGGATGATACAAGGTCAGCTGAGGGTGGCGCCCCCTGGGGCACAAGAACGGCACGGTGGCCGGGTGCAACAAGGGACGATGGTTCACTGGCCGATGTGCGGATCCAGATTAAGGCAGCAGTGGAGTGGGCCTTGGACAAGCTGGCCATCCACGAGTCATGGCACCAGGCTGAAGAGGGCTCCACTTGAACCAGCTACCTGCCTGCCCCTTTTCCGGGGTTAAGTCCATGCTCGGGTGGTTTTAGAGGGACTACGCGCTGTCCAAGGGCACCCTGGGGGTTGTCTGGGATCGCTGGGCACTGCGGGGGTTGGAACGCATCCTTCATAAGGATGGTGGGGTGGAAGATTGCAACCTTCACGTGGTCCGTCCTGTTTCGACGAATGCTATCAACCCGGCGTGCACAATCAAATAAGATCAAATGGAACAAGTTGTCCAACAACTTTAGGCTGTGCACGCCATACACCAGAAGCAGAAGATAAGGATGGTGATATAGTTGTTTAAGAACGTTTAAGAAAGAACTGCAGATGCCGGAAAAATCGAAGGTAGACAAAAGTGCTGGAGAAACTCAGCGGGTGAAGCAGCATCTATGGAGCGAAGGAATAGGCGATGTTTCGAGTCGAGACCCACTCTGAAGAAGTGTCTCGATCCTAAACGTCGCCTATTCCTTCGCTCCAGAGATGCTGCCTCACCCGCTGAGTTCCTCCAGAATTTTTGTCTACCTTAGTTGTTCAAGATTAGTTGTTTTACTTGTACTATGCTGGTGGGTTTTGTTGTGAATTATTTAGTGTGGTAAGTAGTATTGTAAATATCTTTTAAAAGGAAAAAGAGCAGCAATCCCTCAGGACGGGAGAACATGATCCCTCGAAAAATAAAAAGTAGGAATTAAGAGACACAAGAAAATGGTGGAGTGGGCTGTTGGAGGCCCTGCAACAATCTAGGGCTCAAATGGAGCGGACCCCAGTCCTGGAGTCACTGCGCAGAACATATGTGATCTGCAGCAGCATGGAGTGGTGGGGCAGCAGTGGAAGACAGCAGCGGCTTCACTTGACCAGGCAGGCCCTGCGACACCACCAGGACAAAGGGCCTTATGGCCAAGTTAAGAACCCTGCACTTATAGCACATGGACTTGAAAATGGCATTAAAATCTAGTGACTCTTGTCTATTCTCTCATTGTACTATCCATATACACTTGTACTTAATCTAAAATTCTGCTTATGTCCGAGTCGGAAGAAAGGTCTCAACCCAAAACGTCACCCATTCCTTCTCTCCAGAGATGCTGTTTGTCCCGCTGAGTTACTCCAGCATTTTATTTTTGGTTTGGTTTAAACCAGCATCTGCAGTTCCTTCCTACATGCTACCAGCTTCTCTCACTGAGTCAAACTTCATGCTTTTGCAGCAGCAGGTGGGAACCTCAGAATGGAGTAGTTTAATTTAGAGATACAGTCTAGAAGCAGAAGATAGGCACAAAAAGCTGGAGTAGCTTAAAAAAGGTCTCGACACAAAACGTCACCCATTCCTTCTCTCCAGAGATGCTGCCTGTACACGTTACACTAAAGTACTATTGAACTGTTCCTCCATCTTGAGCACCACTAGGAAGAAGCATTGAAAACTGCAGAGGGACATGAGGTAACCTGGGTGGGGATCTCAATGTCCGTCACTCACAATCGATTGGTAAACCCACGCTGACTAAGCTGGCCAAGTCCTGAAAGATAGGCTGGATATGTGGCAGGCCGTGAATGGGCCAACATGAAAGACAAACATTATCCTAACCGGGGCAGGTGAATGAGCCCATGGCAACATTCTTTAGTTTATTTCAGTTTAGAGATACAGCGTGTAAGCAAGCAGACCTTTCGGCCCATCTAGTCCGCATCGACCAGCGATCCCCGCACATGAACAATGTCAGGACATACTAGGGACAATTTTACATTTATACCAAGCCAATTAACCTACAAACCTGTATGTTTTGGGAGAATTGGCGGAAACCAACGAACTCGGAGAACCCCCACGCAGGTCACGGGTAGAACGTACAAACTCCGTACAGACGGCATGCGTAGTCAGGATCGAACCCGGGTCTCTGGCGGTGTGAGGCAGTCGTTCTACCGCTACGTCAACGTCCCGCCCTGGTAGAAAAGAAAATAGCACAGCAGTGAGAAAGTACCATCTTCACACCATTTTTACACAAGATTATATCGTGGGCTAAATGGACAGAGCAGGTCTGGCAGTTCAAACCTGCGCTTCAAAGGGACACTTCAGATATTCAGCGGCAGCAGAAATGTTCCCCACACAATGTGTAATCTTCAAGGCCTGCTGTATCCCTCACTCTGCCCTTACACACAAGAAAATGGCTATCGGAAGGAGCTCCAGAAACATTCCCATCCTTAGTGAAGCGTAGGAAGGAACTGCAGATGCTGGTTTAAACTGAAGATAGACACAAAAAGCTGGAGTAACTCAGCGGGACAGGCAGCATCACTGGAGAGAATGAATGGGTGATGTTCCCATCAGCCAACAATTAGTCTGAAGAAGGGTTTCGGCCCGAAACGTTGCCTATTTCCTTCGCTCCATAGATGCTGCTGCACCCGCTGAGTTTCTCCAGCACTTTTGTCTACCTTTATTAACCATTCTACATTTCCCTGAACAGCGTCTGCTTTGATCTGTCATTTTCACACCTTACCATTCCTTATCTCTAATCTCCCTCTCCCCTGACACTCAGTCTGAAGAGGAGTCTCAACCCGAAACGTCCCCATTCCTTCTCTCCTGAGATGCTGCCTATCCCACTGAGTTTCTCCAGCATTTTGTGCCTATCATTGGTGTAAACCACCATCTGATGTTCATTCATACACAGGACAAATCCAATCTGGTAAATCACTACCTAATCAGCATACCCTTAAACACTGGCATGGCGATTGAATGCATTGGTGACAGTGTGATCAAGCAGCACATACTCTCTGATAGTCCATTTACTGATGGCCCATTTCATCAGCATCACTCCACTCACAGACTAAAGTTCAAACATGGACCAAACAACTGAACTCCAGAGTGAGTGCTCTCAATATCAAGGCAGTGTTGCATCAAGAGCTCCTGGTAAAACTAGTCAACATGTACCTCTGAGCACTGGATACAGTCATAGAAACATAGAAATTAGGTGCAGGAGTAGGCCATTCGGCCCTTCGAGCCTGCACCGCCATTCAATATGATCATGGCTGATCATCCAACTCAGTATCCCGTACCTGCACTTCTCTCCATACCCTCTGATCCCCTTAGCCACAAGGGCCGCATCTAACTCCCTCTTAAATATAGCCAATGAACTGGCCTCGACTACCCTCTGCGGCAGAGAGCTCCAGAGATTCACCACTCTCTGTGTGAAAAACGTTCTTCTCATCTCGGTTTTAAAGGATTTCCCCCTTATCCTTAAGCTGTGACCCCTTGTCCTGGACTTCCCCAACATCGGGAGCAATCTTCCTGTATCTAGCCTGTCCAACCCCTTAAGAATTTTGTAATGGCAATGTCAATGGCAAAACCTCTACAAAAGTTAGTAGGATTCCCTGCATCAAGGAAGATGACTTTAGCCTTGGATATCAGTCATCCCAGCCTCGGGACATCACTGAAGCAATATATCTACACAGTGTGACAGACTCAACCATTATAAGATCATAAGTGATAGGAGCAGAATTACGCCCATCAAGTCTACTCCGCCATTCAATCATGGCTGATCTACGTTTCCCAACCCCACTCTCCTGCCTTCTCCCCATAACCTCTGACACCCATACTAATCAAGAATCTATCTATCCCAGCCTTAAATATATCGACTGACGACCTCCACACCCTTCTGTGGCAAAGAATTCCACAGATTCACCAACCCCTGACTAAAGAACTTTAGTTGCCTCATCAATGACCTTCCTTCTTCCATCATATTGTGTGTGTGAAGAAAGTCTGCTAATAATCGTACGACATGTATTTCTATTTTGTGTTTGAAACATCTACCTCTTACCTTTGCTGCCTCCTTTTCTATCTTCAACCTTCTGGGAGAATATACGAAGCTTGAAAACTCAGAAGTCCAAATGTAAGAATAACCCCTTCTCCGCTGCTATCGGGCGTCTTCACACCCACCTCTGGATGTGTTAACTCCAGCTTTCCCCGTTACTCCAAATTGCACTAAAGTTTGTTTTCGCACTACTTCACATTTGCACCTTCCGCTGTGGTCCATTCCAGCTTATATTCATCATTGCATTTATTATTCCCTGTCAACGCCGTGCCAACTAGGAATCCCATTGCACCGTGGTGCATATAACGAGAACAAATCTGATCTGCAACTCTCTACAATTGCAACAGACTTGTTTAGAAACAACAAGGTTTGGCGTTCACAACACGCGGTGCTGGGCGGAAGCCAATAACGGGCTTTTATTAAGAATGTACTGCAATTTGTAAAAATATGTAACCCGGCTTCCACCACAGGGCATTCACGTTGATTTCATCCGCGTTGATTTCATCCGCGTTGATTTCATGATTTCAGAGGCAGTAACGAGGCGGCAGGAGCGGGCGACGAAGTCAGCGGGTACCCTCTCTTCCAAATGGTCACCAACACACTCCAGCCGTCATTTTGAAACCAACCCTCGTCCTCCTGACGGATCTGCACTTTGCCTCAACGTCGCTGAGGGGGTGTCTGTGAAGCGCTGATTGTCATTGAACAGCAGTGCTGAAATCCATTGGACACAAGAGCAAACATTACCCCCAGCGGGTTAAAAGTTTCATCCCGGCTCCGATCTATCAACCGTCCAATGCGACAATCTGAATCACCGTAGCGCTGCCATAATTAACGCCTCTCAAAACCACAGGTAAAATGGTTTCTGAAGCGTCCGAAACGTCACATATTCCTTCTCCCATAAATGCTGCCCGTCCCTCTGAGTTACTGCAGCTTTTTGTGTCTGTCTTCGGTTTAAACCAGCCTACACCTAACCCGCCCCCTCCCTCCCCTTCCAAATCACACATTCAATGGAGCCGGCGGCCGCGTCCCCGTCTCCAAACGAAAGTGCAAGTGAATGTGGGCGAGGAAAGGGTTAACTCCAGTCTCATGCTAACTGGCCCCGCCTGAACAGCAACTGGTTCATTCCCTGCATTTCTTAAGCATTTCATTTAAAAAAAGGAGATCCCTGCTCCTTTCATTCCTTGAACGGCCACCAGGGGATGGAATGAAAGGCGTGAAGATCTCCATACAGAGCCAGCTGGTGCCAGACCTCGAGTGGACCCAGTCCTGTCCGGTCCGGTCCTACACAGGGTGCTGAGCGACGCTCTGCGCTCTGCTACAAGTCCGCACACTGCGCTGCCTGCCGTGATTTATTCCAGCACGCATTAAGAGGGGACCTTTTTTTGTAGCGGGATTATACCAGCAAGACCACCTGCCGTCGGGAAAACAATAAACGTGGACTCTGTCGCTCTCTCGTTCTCGGCTGGAACAGGACAGTGGTAAGTTACAAAGCTGCAACAGCCGGGCATGAATGGGGATGGTTGAACAAGGTTCTGAAAGCTGTCACGTTAAGTAGCCAAGATTAAGTGTGAGCCTTGCGCTGCCAGAAATAGTTATAAACCAGTGACCCCCCTCCCTCCCCGAGTAATGTGGACAAGGTGTAGATGTTGTTGCCACATAAGGCTCCAATCTCACTGGTTCTGGGTTTGGAGCTAATAGTCTGGTGTGTGTGTGACCGTGACACAAACATTGGCATCCTCGTATCTGGGAACTCAAAATGAACTGGCATTCAGTACAGACTGGCGCTCCTCGTTGACTTGTAGTTAAGGGAATGTTATTGCAGCGGCAGACTTGAACAAACTGTTGTCTTTACTGTATTTTTTTTCAATATGCGTAAAACCCGCCCGGGTTCTGCTTTATTTCAATGACATGATAGTACTTTGCGCCATCCGTTCTCGTTATTTCAACACTTCCAACACTTTACCCGTTACCACCCGACTCGGGAAATAGTCAGGTCATCTTTCATTCATGCGTTCTGTATCTCTCTATATCACTCGTTTCCCTCTCCCCTGACTCTCAGACTGAAGAAGGGTATCGACCCGAAACGTCACCCATGCATTCCTTCTCTCCAGAGATGCTGCCTGTCCCGCTGCATTTTTGTGTCTGAGTCTCCAGAAGTCAGGTCAAATTTGAATCTATTTTCTAAGACTCAGATGAAGGAAGTTAGTATTCAACTCCAATCTTGCCGTGACTCCACGTTGGAAGGGTCAGATCGGAACACTGTCGTGTGTCATTCCACTCGTTAGCTGTCCATTCTGACAAATTCCGTTTAGTATGCGTTCAAGTGTCAGACAAGGATGTATAGGTTTTAAATTGAGCCGAAATGTGGCCGCGAAACGCATTGTTGCCCATGTAATTGCAAAGTGCTGTCGTGCACTCTGACAAGATTAGAATTGCCAATTCCTCTCCTATAATCAACAAATTGATGCGATTTGTTTAATGCTCTCCCATTACCGCCGGCAAATAAAACAAAAACAATTGGTCTGCAGAATACTGGAAGGCGATGGATTGATGCGAGCTTCACCTCGGCTCCGATATCTGTCACAACTAAAACCGGAATTTTAATCCTCTGTTTTAATTAGTTCTTGAGCTCTGAATTCTATTTATCACGCAAATGCAATAAGATATTCCCCGTCCATTCGATGTATGCTTCTCCTACTGTCTGCAAGATGTATTCGAAACTCGCACACGCAACTTGGGTTGCCCGATTCCTTTCAAAGAAAACAGTGAACTGCGAGAGACACAAAATGCAGTAAAGTGTTTCAGGCGCGGGATGTAGTCAAGGGTTACATCCCGAACCCGACGGTATGTATCTGCAAATAAGATGCTTCAAATATTTTCCTCTTCATGTACCCAGGGACATAACCCCTGTTCTGAGCGTCGCTTTCATGAGAAATTGGAGCTGAGTAATGCTGTTATTTGTAAATTGGTTTCTTGGCATAATGGATTATAAAGAAACAATCTTACTATAAAATATTGTTTTATATTTCTCGTTCTCCTTTCCCCTGAATTTCAGTCTGCAGAAGGGTCCCGACCCGAAAAGTTACCTATTTCCTTTTCTGCTCAAGATGCTGTCTGACCCGCTGAGTTACTCCAGCTTTTTGTGTCTATCTTCTTGCGATAAAAAGAGTTGCTTCGGGGGCAGTTTGTCAGGGGAGTGTATTTGCTTTCTTTAAATAACAATATTTTCTCTTGCCATAAAATTCCATACTTAGGTCATCGGATTTTGTTGGTTGTTGTTGCTGCTTGTTTAAATAATTCAGGAACCAGCAATGGAAGTCCTTCCTGAATCTGCTGGTGAAGGCGCTCTTGTTGCAAGAGTGAAAAGTTGCCGGCTCCACAGTGATGGAGATAGGTCCCTCAGTTCACTGACCTGTGGGGAACTCGGCTCTAAGAACAGCTCTTCTCAGCTGAAGAGACGAGGCACTTCTGCTGCACAGTCAAGAACGTGTAGCACGTTGTCTCTGTCAACTGCTCTCTTGGGCTGAGTTCGCAATTGAGGGTTGGTTGTTAATGCTCTCAGCGATCTCTGAGGAGAAAGCCCGGCTGTCGCAGCTCGTTTCAAAAGAGAGTAATTATTGGTGAGTAATACAAAATGCTTAGCTTTGTGGTCTTACGGTGGACGCAAGGGACCAGGAGGCCAGGCCTCTATCGTTCTTCACATCTTCACAGAGAGGCAACTGTTGGGCGGCCTTTGGGACGTATGCAAGGAAACACACAACATACTGGAGTAACTCAGCGGGACAGGCAGCATCTCTAGAGAGAAGGAATGGGTCGAGACCCTTCTTCGAACTGAGCAGAAAGCAGAGCTATACCTCAGAGGGAGAAAACTCAATGAATGGGAAGCAAGATGCAACGATTTCCCTTGACGGAGAATTGCACCCACTTGCCTCCAACAATTAAGTTCCATTGATGCCAGAAATTGACTTTAAGATTGGCTCCAACGGTAGTTAGTCTGCGAGGGGAAGTCAGTGAAACGAAGCTTAGCAGAGAGAAAGCTTTAAACACGCGGGAAATGTTTGCACTGGTATTGTTAATTCTTTCCGTTAAAGAGTCGGGTGTGCAGTTTGCCTCCAGCGGTTTTTGCGTTTTAACCCGAACACTCAGTTTTGGAGAAATGACTACAGTTGCAAAGTGATAACTCGTCAGTGACCGGAGTGCGATGGTTTTAACTGTTTGCCTGACCGCATGTCAATAGAAGCGATGGTTTCTTCAGGCCTGCTGCTGGCGTTTTAGTATTCACACTGTGACACTGAAACAGCCCATCATAAATATAATAATACTCGCACAGATGACAGAAGCAGCTTTCAGCCATCATATCCATCTCTCGCAGTGAAAGAAGGGAGCCTGGAAAATAATCCATTCGCTGCATTATCTGCCCCTCTCGCATCTTCTCCTTTGCTTTGTAATTTCATTATTTTCACATCACATCTATAACATTCTAATTGACGACCACGGTTCTAAGCGTGAAAAGTAATGTCAAGCTCTCTTGTAACAATTGTTCGTAGCTGGTGCATGGCAAGTACCCAGTTACTTGCACTGAACTGTGTACAAAAATGAATTTTCACTGTACCTCGCTCCATACATGACAAAGTACCATATCATAGCTCCATGCCATAGCACAAGGGATTGGGAGTAATATCTGGTCAATTGAGTTGATGAGCTAAAACCTGGCCTTGTGCAAACTAACCAGAAATAGACTCACCATTAAACACAACAGTGCCAAAACATTCTGTAGCACGAGACACAGCATTTCTTTAATTGATGAGATTTATTCAATTAAAAAAAAAAGTGCGTGAATCTTTACTGTAAACCAGCATTGATTTCTTTGTGGGAGTGGTGCTCTCTGGTTCAATTTGTTTTCAAGCACAAACTGGCCGCCAAATCACCCATTTTTAGAAAATAAATTTCCGTTTAGTTCTCAAATCACTGCATGAAAAATAAATTCTGCCGTAAGTCAGTATATAATGTGTTCGTTGTGTACAATGTCCAATGTAATGTTCAGGTTAATACATATCGATTAACACAGCTGAAAATGGAATCCCCAAAAATAAGGACTATCTTTTTCTCCTCCTGATTTCAAATACAAAATTACTTTTAATAAGTATGGAAATCTTTTTGTTTCTGGCATTCATAGACAGTCTTTTTCTGAGTAGATCCAAAGTTAACCAAATCGTTTAAAGTTAGCTTATTCAATTATAATTTCAAAGGGAAGTTATTTTTTTTATTTTCCAGGAACTCTGTATTACTTGCATGCATGTCATTTAGTTTAGTTTAGTTTATTGTCATGTCTACCAGGCAACAATGGATGGTACTGCCATTGTCTTTATTCCGCTGGAAGTTGAGGGTATGGGAGATACTGTCAGAGTAGCCTCAGTGAGTAAATGCAGTGCATTTTGTAGATGGCAGCTACTGTGAATGAAGGCTTAGGATGCTGGGTTGGTTGGAAATCCAACAGTTTGCCTTTGGCTGGATGGCTTTAAGTCTCAAGAGAGCTATTGGAGCCGCACTCATCCAGCCTAGTGTAGAGTTTTCCATCACAGTACTGATCTGTGCCTCGTAGATGGTGGAAAAGCTTTGAAAGGTGGAAAGAATGTGAGTCATGTGCTGCAGGTTGCATCATTGACATGGCTATGTTGCCAATGTCTTGCAATGATTCAGCTGAGTTTCTGGTCAGCGATGACCCAGCCTCACTAGTTTGAGTGCGCTAAACGCTATTCATGTTATTCCCTTTATCATGTATCGGTACATTGTGAATGGCTTCATTGTAATCAAGTATTGTCTTTCCACTGACTGGTTCACATGCAACAAAACCTTTCCACTGGTACATCGGTACATGTGACAATAAACTTAACTAACAAATAATAATGACTTTGAATGTTAATAAAATATATTTGTGGTAGGTGCAGTATACTTTTGTATTTTGTATTGTATTCAAATTTATTGTCATTGTCTCAATTTGAGACAACAAAATGAATTTCCCTTACAGGCAGTATCATAAAAAAAAGCACCAAAAAATAAATAAATAATAAATAAATAATAAAAACATATTAAAAATAAAATTGAAATACTGAGAGACTCCTCCAGTGATATCTTGGGGGTAAGATGACTGATCCCCAGCAATCACACCCATCTTTTGCAAACAGTAAGCAACATCAACCACTTCATGGTGCACCTTTGCCTGTTTAGTTTCACTGAAGAAGGGTCTTGACCCGAAACATCACCCATTCCTTCTCTCCACAGATGTTGCCTGTCCCGCTGAGTTACTTCATCATTTTGTGGCTACCTTTGATTTAAACCAGCATCTGCCTTTATTTCCCACACTAGATTTGCTGGAGCTTCTCAATAGCACATTCAGTAGCCTGAACCTCCCTGATCTCCCGGTTGCCAAACACTTTCATTCCCTATCCCATTCCCTCACAGGCCTTTCTGTCCTGGGCCTCCTCCATTGTCAGACGGAGGTACAGCACCTCATATTTCGCTTGGGCAGTTTACAACCCGGTGGTATGAAAATGGATGTCTCTAACTTCAAGGAACCCTTGCACCCCCTCTCTCTCTGCCCCTCCCCTACCCAAGTTGTGCTAGCTTCAAAACCGTCTTGTTGAGTCTCACTGTCTGTAACTCGTTCACACCTAACAAGTAGTTAACAATGGCCAGTTTCCTTTATCATCATTACTTTTTTACATATCTTTCATTCATCTGTTCTATACCTCTCTACATCACCGTCTATATCTCTCATTTCCCTTTCCGCTGACTCTCAGTCTGAAGAAGGGTCTCATCCCGAAACGTCATGCATTCCTTTTCTCCAGAGATGCTGTTTGACCCGCTGAGTTACACCAGCTTTTTTGTGTCTATCTTCAGTCACTCTTGGGGTCAAGGCCAGTCACTCACACTTTGCCTCTGGGATCTTTGGTCACTTTTGGGAAGAAGGTTGTTAAGATACGTAGAGTGTTTCTGGTGAAACACAAGCAAGCATTGGTGAGTAACTTTGATTCTTCAAACTTCAAAGGTCCACCAAGACAATTCCCAGAAACTCACCGTGGTGATTAATGCCACGAGGTTTGTAGTTTATAATCGACCGGGTGGCCTCTAGACCTTTATTTTGATTAAAACCACCCCTGAAGATCACAAACAGTTTACTGATCTATATTGTGATAATGTCTTCACTGTTTTCATGTTGATAACTTTAACTGCATCTACACCATAGAAATTATGCTTGTTATTAAAGATTCATCATATTTTCGACCTTCTGACTAATTGTTTATGTGAGCTTTTCACTGTACCTCGGTACACGTGACATTAAACTAAACTACTGAAGGTACAGTTTACTGAAAGTTTTTTATCGAAAGAGCTGTCTCAATTTCGTTTGCAAATTGGTAAAATGGCACATTATATTGGCTTTAGTATAGATCAGCATGTTGGGAGTTAATATGGGAGATTTTGGTTCTCTTCAGATTATATGAAATGCAGTCTTGCATAAAGATTAAAACATTGATCTTTTAAATCTATAAATTGTCTTGGTCTTTATATGTTGGTTTCCTGATTAAGTCTAATGGCTCTGTCCCACTGTACAAGTTCACCCAAGAGCTCTCCCAAGTTAAAAAATAAATCAGACTCGTGGTAAGCACGGAGAATGAATGTAGCGGGTACGTCGGAGCTCGGGGACGTCTCTTAGCGGCTCATAACGCTAACAGCAGGTACGCGGGAAACGTGGTGAGCTCGGGAAGACTTGTGAAGATTTTTCAACATGTTGAAAAATGTCCACGAGAGCCCTGAGTACCGACGAGCGGCCATTACCGTAAATCTCCGAGTTTGAATCAGGGCAAACTCGGGGGAACTCTGAATGAACTCGTACAGTGGGACAAGGCTTTAAGACTGGGGATGTTGATGTCATGCCTCCAGTTAACTCTTCCTTCTGTTGGTTGATGTTCACCACACCTCCAATAACTTCCAATGCCAATTATTCAGTGTACCTGGAGGCCCTGGCATTGGGATGGGGTGAAAGGCAAAGACCTACTTGTGCATTATTCTCCAACATACTATCGCCCAGAACGTGATTGTTAGGTACTCGGGCTTTTAGGATAGAGATGTCAGAGGATGAAAGGCCTGGATAGAGTGAACGTGGAGAGGATGTTGCTACAAATGGGAGAGTCTAGGACTAGAGGTCATAGCCTCAGAATTAAAGGATGTTCCTTTAGGAAGAAGTTGAGGAGGAATTTCTTTAGTCAGAGGGTGGAGAATCTGTGAAATTCTTTGCCACAGAAGACTGTGGCAGCCAAGTCAATGGATATTTTTAAGACAGAGATAGATAGATTCTTGATTATCATGGGTGTCAGGGGTTATGGGGAGAAGGCAGGAGAATGGGATTAGGAGAGAGTGATAGATTGGCCAAGATTGAATGGCGGAGTAGATTGATTGAGTCATAGAGCAATTCAGTGTGGAAACAGGCCCTTTGGCCCAATTCGCCCACACTGCCAACAATGTCCCACCTACACTAGTCCCACTTGCCTACGCTTGGTCCATATCCCTCCAAACCTCTCCTATCCATTTACCTGTCTAACTGTTTCTGAAACGATGAGATAGTCCTAGCCTCAACAACCTCCTCTGGCAGCTATCCATTTACCTGTCTAACTGTTTCTCCCCTTCACCTTGAACCTATGTCTTCTGCTCCTCTATTCCCCTACTCTGGGCATCTACCCAATCTATTCCTCTCATGATTTTGTACACTATAAGATCTTCCCTCATCCTCCTGCAATCCATGGAATGGGGGTCCAGCCTACTCAACCTCTCCCTATACCGTTTAGTCCTAGCAACGTCCTTATAAATATTTTCAGAACCCTTTCAAGCTTGACAATATCTTTCCTATAACATGGTGCCCAGATCTGAACACAATATTCTGAATGCGGTCTCACAGACGTCTTATACTACTGCAACATGACCTCCCAACTTCTATATTGAATACTCTGACTGATGAAGGCCAAAGCGGCAAAAGCCTTTTCGACCACCTTATTTACCTGCGACTCGACGTTCAAGGAACCATGTACCTGTACTCCTAGATCCCTATGCTCTACAACACTACCCATAAGCCTACCATTTACTGTGTAGGTCCTGCCCTTGTTCAACGTCTCACAATGCAACACATCACACTTTGCTGTATTAAATTCCATCAACAGTTCCCCTGCCCAGCTGGCCAATCGATCCAGATCCTGCTGCAATCTTTCACAACCATCTTCACTGTCTGAAAAACCACTAACTTTTGTATCATCAGCAAACTTGCTAATCCTGCCCTGTATGTTCTCATCCAAATTATTGATGTAGATGACAAACAGTAAGGGGCCAAACACTGAACCCTGAGCCACACCACTAGTCACAGGCCTCCAGTCCGTGAAGTAACCTTCCACCATCACCCTCTGCTTCCTTCCATGGAGCTATCCATTCAGCTGTCTCTCCTTAGATCCCATGCGATACAAAACTTCCAGAGCAGCCTACAATGAGGAACCTTATCGAATGCCTTACTGAAATCCATGAACACAACATATCCATCTCTGCTCTCATCTACCCTTATGGTCACATCTTCAAAAAAAACCAATCAGATTTGTGAGACATGATCTTCCACGCACACAAAATCAGCCCTACACCCATCCAAATGCCTGTATATCCTATCCCTTAGAATGCTCTCCAGTAATTTACCAACTACAGATGTTAAGCTCACTGGCCTATAGTTCACAGCATTTTCCCTGCAGCCCTTCTTGAAAAGAGCCCCAACATTTGCCACCTCCAGTCTCCCGGCACCTTTAAGGACGACTTGTAAATTTCAACCAGGGCTCCTGCAATTTCCACGCTGATGGGCTGAATGGCCTAATTCTGCTCCTATCAGATTATGTATTTTATTAATTCAAGCACCCAACTCTGCATACAAATACATAGCACTTCAACTCCCCCTCCCACTCCGTCTCCGACCTCTCTGTCCTGGGTCTCCTCCATGGCCACAGCGAGCAGCACCGGAAATTGGAGGAACAGCACCTCATATTCCGTTTGGGGAGTCTGCATCCTGGGGGCATGAACATCGAATTCTCCCAATTTTGTTAGTCCTTGCTGTCTCCTCCCCTTCCTCAGTCCCCCTGCTGTCTCCTCCCATCCCCCAGCCTTCGGGCCCCTCCTCCTTTTTCCTTTCTTATCCCCGCCCACCCCCGCCCCCGATCAGTCTGAAGAAGGGTTTCGGCCCGAAACGTTGCCTATTTCCTTCGCTCCATAGATGCTGCTGCACCCGCTGAGTTTCTCCGGCTTTTTTGTGTACCTTCTGCATACATTTATCTTGACTGAAAGGAGTATACGATTAACACTTATATAATTAGGCTGTGAATGAATGCAGGTGGTAACTTTTAAACTGGGAGTTGTACATAAAATAAACTAAAATCTGGGTGGGTGAGGGACATTTTCAATGGGAAATGGGGTTATAGGTGATTGCTGTTAGTGCTGCCTTGTGCCTGACTCCAAATGCATTAGAAAATCATTTGCTGACCTTCCCCGAGTGCACAGCACCATATCAGTACTGCAACAAAAACACCCAAAGATGTGATATTACAATAGACAATCGACAATAGGTGCAGGAGTAGGCCATTCGGCCCTTCAAGCCAGCACCGTCATTCAATGTGATCATGGCTGATCATCCACAATCTGTACCCCATTCCTGCCTTCTCCACATATCCCCTGACTATGCTATCTTCAAGAGGCCTATCTAGCTCTCTCTTGAAAGTATCCAGAGAATCGGCCTCCACCACCCTCTGAGGCAGAGAACTCCACAGACTCACAACTTTCTATGTGAAAAAGTGTTTCCTCATCTCCGTCTAAATGGCTTACCCTTTATACGGAAACGGTGGGCCCTGGTTCTGGACTCCCCCAACATCGGGAACATGTTTCCTGTCTCTAGCGTGTCCAAACCCTAAATAATCTTATATGTTTCAATATCTCATCCTTCTAAATTCCAGTCCCGCCATCCCGGGAATTAACCTTGCGAACCTACGCTGCACTCCCTCAATTGCAAGAATATGCTTCCTCAAATTTGGAGACAAAAACAGCACACAATACTCCAGATGTGGTCTCACTAGGGCCCTGTACAACTGCAGAAGGACCTCTTTGACCCTATACTCAATGCCTCTTGTTATGAGGGCCAACATGCCATTCGCTTTCTTCACAGCCTGCTGTACCTGCTTATTTTCATTGACTGATGAACAAGGACCCCCAGATCCCGTTGTACTTCCCCTTTTCCCGACTTGACATCATTAGATAATAATCTTCTTTCTGCTTTTGCTACCAAAGTGGATAACCTCACATTTATCCACATTAAGATGCATCTGCATCTCACCCAACCTGCATTCTCTGTGCATGAGATGAACCTATTCAGTACAGAGGATATACAGGCAATTCTGATTCCATTCTTGGCAATTATGCTCGGGTACATATGGCTGTAGACAACGATAGCATGGTTGTGCAGTCTCGTGTCTGGTGGGATCGAACGTGGCTCACGGGTTCGATGCACGAACCACACTCGCAGGAACAACGGAGGACACATGAATGCTGTTTTGGGGGGATTTAGAGTTGCAGCCCCCCTCCTGTCTCTGGCACTAATGAGTCAGCTTCGGCGATTGTCTTTGAAACTGCTGACCTCCTTCCTAGTGCCTTCCAGGTGCAAATAGCTAGCCTGCAACTAACTACAGGAAGAGAAAGAAAATTAAAGGGGGTTTCTGACAGGAATTCTGTGTCCCTCTGCACAAAGATGCTGCCCATACTCCTGAGTTTTTCCAGCATTTTCTGTTTTTCATGACAAATCTCCAGCACCGACAGAATTTTAAAATTTCCTTTTTTTAATAATGGGGTGCTTGAATGATTGATAAGTCATAGGCCATATGTGATAGGAGCAGAATTAGGCCATTCACCCATCAAATCTATTCCGCCATTCAATCATGGCTGATCTATCTCTCCCTCCTAACCCCATTCCCCTGCCTTCTCCCCATAACCATTGACACCCGTACTAATCAAGAATCTAGCTATCTCTGCCTTAAAAATATCCACTGACTTGGCCTCCACAGCCTTCTGTAGTAAAAAATTGCACAGATTCACCACCCTCCGACTAAAGAAATTCATCCTCATCTCCTTCTTATAGGAACGTCTTTTAATTCTGAGGCTATGACCTCTAGTCCTAGACTCTCCCACTAGTGGAAGCATCCTCTCCACATCCACTCAATCCAAAACTTTCACTATTCAGTAATTTTCAATGAAGAGTCCCCTCATCCTTCTAAACTGCAGCGAGTACAGGCCCAGTGCCATCAAATGCCCTGTCAAATGTCCCTCCTTTTACAAAGTGCAAGTACAAATGCCTCATATTTAGCTCGGGCAGCATACAACCCAGCGGTATGAATATTGACTTCTCTAAATTTGAGTAACCCTTGCTTTCCCTCTCTCTCCATCCCCCCCCCCCCCTGTTCTAGTTCTCTGACCAGTTTGACTTTCCTGATTACATTTTATCTCTGTATGCTTCGTTGATCTATTCCACATTTTCCTTGATATTCGTCCCCTTTGATGTCTTGGTTTCACACCTTACCCTTTAGTATCTCTGTGTCTCCATGTCCCCTGATTCTGTCAGAAGAAGGGTCTCGACCTGAAATGTCACCCATTCCTTCTCTCCAGAGATGCTGCCTAACACGCTGAGTTACTCCAGCATTTTGTGTCTATCTTCGGTGTAAACCAGCTTCTGCAGTTCTTTCCTACACAATATATTTCCAAGTTGTGATAGTGTGTGGATTGGAGGGCAGCTTCCAGTGTGGTGTTCCTCTTGGCCTTCTAGCTTGTAGAGGTTGTGGGTTGGGAAGGTGCTGCCTAAGCGATTTTGGTGAGAGGTTTCAGAGCATCCTGTAGGTGATGCAAGCTGCTGCTCGAATGCATCAATCGTGGAGTGAGTGAATGGGTGTGGATGGAGTGTTTTTCAAGCGGATCTTATGTACTGTATAGTGTAGGAAGGAACTGCAGATGCTGGTTTACACCGAAGATAGAGTAACTCAGCGGGACAGGCAGCATCTCTTGAGAGAAAGAATGGGTGACGTTTTGCGCCGTGAGAGGGCCTCGACCTGAAACGTCACCCATTCCCTCTATCCATGTCCTGTATAGTGTCAAGCTTGATCGGGCAGATAAATAGTCTCTGTGTCATTACCCACATTGGGCATGTGTGTGTGTCTGGGTCAATAATATTCAGTTTAGAAAGTCTGGCACTGTTACCAAGTCTAGCATTTGTATAATTCAAAGGACTCTTAGTGGTTCTTTGACAACTGCCTCCGTTCAGGGGCATTTGGGGTGAACAACAATTGCAAGTGATCTTTTCATCCATGGATGGCTAGTTAAAAAAAAACATCCCATTTGCATCGACAGCCCAGTGATCTGCCTGAAGATAACTACGGGTGCTGTCTGTACGGAGTTTGTACACTCCCCCAGTGACCTGCGTGGGTTTTCTCCGAGATCTTGGGTTTCCTCCTACACTCCAAGGACGTACAGATTTGTAGGTTAATTGGCTTGGTATAAATGCAAATTGCTCCTAATGTGTGTAGGATAGTGTTAAGGTGCAGGGATTGCTGGTTGGCGTGGACTCAGTGGGACAAAGGTCCTGTTTTCATTCTGCATCTCAAAACTAAACTACGCTAAGCTTCAGACAGAAAGGGATAGAGGATATTACACATGGTGCGAGGAAGCTCGGGCAGAGACTAAATATGGGTTTGACAATCTAGACTGAATGGACAACTCAGTACATCGTGTTAATACCATTTTGAAATGCATTGCTGATGGCCCCATCCACCAGTAGCATCACAATCTGAGCTTCTATTAAGTGGAGCCGGGCAGCAATCAACTGTGGGAATGAAAAACCCAGAGCTCTTAGAAAATTCTGTTTCTGGTACAGAAACATGCCATGTTCCATTTATTTCTTGTTATTATGTTCATCAGTAAAGTACTGATTGTGGGAGAGTGTTAATAGAAAAAGCAGAATGTTCCCATTCTTCCCCATCACAGTACGACCAGAGTGTTGATTCTGCATTCTCGCATGCAGTTGCTGGGTGAGCATTGATTTCAGGACTATAACTGGAATGTGGGATTCACCAGTCATCGTAAACATGACATTGCAGTTCAGTGCACTTCACCAAAGTCAGCAGAATTCTTAATGCTTACATTTTAGACATTAAATCACTTCCCTTTATCTTGTTACTTACAACGCACTCTTATATTCTCGCTATTTCTAACAGACAGATTTCAGTTTCTCCGTTTTCTTTTTTCAAAAACCCTAAGATCTTGTTATGTTACAAAAATAGGCTCCACTTTGAGTCTAGACAAATAGCAAGCTTGGCGACCAGACAGGTATCAGCCCCTTTCAAATTGAAATAAACTGCAAAACTGGTCCACCCCTGACTACAGGGGTGCCTGTACGCAGTTTGGACATTCTCCCCGTCACCATTGTGGGTTTTCTCGGAGATCTTCGGTTTCCTCCCACACTCCAAAAACGTACAGATTTGTAGGTTAATTGGCTTGGTATTAATGTAAAATTGTTCCTAGTTTGTGTGGAATAGAAACATAGAAACAAAGAAAATAGGTGCAGGAGGAGGCCATTCAGCCCTTCGAGCCAGCACCGCCATTCATTGCTGATCGTCCCCTATCAATAACCCTGCCTGCCTTCTTCCCATTTCCTTTACTCCACTAGCCCCATAGAGCTCTATCTAACTCTCTCCAGTGACTTGGCCTCCACTGCCCTCTATGGCAGGGAATTCCATAAATTCACAACTCTCTGGGTGAAAACGTTTTTTCTCACCTCAGTCTTAAATGACCTTCCCTTTATTCTAAGACTGTGGCCCCTGGTTCTTGACTTGCCCAACATTGGGAACATTTTTCCTGCATCTAGCTTGTCCAGTCCTTTTAGAATTTTATATGTTTTTACTGTTAATGAGCGGGGATTGTTGGTCGGTGCGGACTTGGTGGGCTGAAGGGCCTGTTACCCGCTGCATCTCAAAACACTTAAAAACCTTGAACCCAAGCTGAAGAATGGGGATGACAGTGTTAAGTGTGGAGAATGTTAATGTTAATATTCAGTGGAATTTTGAGATTAAGAAGGTTATTGAAGAGCATTAAGGTGGATAAAACCCTCCAGAGCCTGATGGGATCTATCCCAGGTTATTGAGAGGAGAGAGCAGATTTTTGGATCTTCTCTCGGCACTGATGAGGTCCTGGAGGACTGGAGAATAGCTAATGTTGCCCCTTGTTTAAGATGGGAAGGAGACAGAACATAGGGAATTAAAGTATACGGCAAGAAATAGATTAACTGCAGAAATGGTAGAGAAATAGCAGGCGGAGTTTAATCCGAGCAAGTGTGAGGAGTTGCACATTGGGAGGTCGAATGTAAGGGCAAAGTATGCAATGAATGGCAAGACCCGAAACGCCATTGATGTACAGAGGGATCTTGGAGTCCAAAACTAAAGTAGATAGGCAGCACAAGTAGAAAGTGGCAAAGAAGGCATATGGTATGCTTTCCTTCATTGGTCAAAGCATTGAGTATAAGAGCCAGATAATCATGATGCAGCTTAATAGGACACCTGTCAACCCACATGTGGAGTATTGCTTGCAGTCCCGGCTGTCTAAATACAGGAATTATGTGGAAGCTCCACAAAATGATGCAGAGGAGGTTTACAAGAATTATGCCTGCTTTGGGGGTATTAGCTACAAGGAGAGGTTGGACAGACTTGGATTGTTTGCTCTGTAATTCTAGAGGTTGAGGGGAGACCTGATAAAACAATATGAAATTATTAGAGGCATTGCTGGGATAGACGGTCAGAATCTCTTTCCCCGAATGGAAAACTTATATGAGTAGATAATGCTGAAAGCACTTGATTGAGAGTAAGCTAGGTTCATTTGTAGAGTAGCTCACATTTATATGTGAGGGAAATGCAAACGCCAGCTCACAAGCAAGGGGCACAACAAGCCATGGTAGGAATCGGATCTCCTTGCAATACCACATTTTCCCCAGCTCAAGCATCATCTGCATTTCTCACTTTGAGCCAACAAGAGTATACTTCATGCCAAGGTGAGTACAGGAATTCCTCCTTGAATATTTCAACCTCTCTGCTCCATCTCCATCTTTAATTCCCTTCTTAAAATCGTCCTCCTCTTCTGAGCTCGCGGAATCATTTAATAAATGCGAGAATGATCAGGCTGGGTTTGTTTTCCCTGAAGCTGGTAAGATTGAGGTGTGACCTGAATCAGGAAGATGCTGCCTTAAGATGTAATGGAGGAAAGCGCTCTCAAACGATTAGACAAGCACTTGAATTGCTAATGGATAGAAGGTTACATTTCTAATGCAGGTAAAAGGCATTGATATGGATAAAAACATAATGGGCATATAGATGTGGTGAACCTAAAGACCTGTTTCTGTGTTGTATGACTGACATTAAATACCTATCATTACTAATCCCATTCTCTAGCACTTTGCCTGGAACTTTCTAAGCCATGGCATTTCATGTGCTCCTCTGAGTACTTAAGTTTTATGTTGTGATCAGGGATTAAAGCCCTGTCCCACGGCACGAGTTCATTCCAAGAGCTCTCCCGAGTTTGCCCTGATTCGAATTCAGAGATTTATGGTAATGGCCACTCGTCGGTACTCGGGGCTCTCGTGGACATTTTTCAACATGTTGTAAAATCTGCACGAGTCTTCCCGTGCTTACCTGCCGTTAGCGAGTCTTCCCGAGTACCTGCCGTTAGCGGTACGAGCCGCTAAGAGATGTCCCCGAGCTCCGACGTACCCGCTACGTTCATTCTCCGTGCTTACCACGAGTTTGATTGTTTTAAAACTTGGCAGAGCTCTTGGAATGAACTCGTACCATATGATTGCTGAGCCCAAGCCGGCCACTCACAATGGTCTGGCTAATTTGCCACAGACTTTGGACCAAATCAAAGTTTAGTTTAATTTATTGTCACTTGTACCGAGGTACAGTGAAAGGCTTTTTGTTGTGTGCTAACCAGTCAGCAGAAAGACAACACATGATTAGGATCAATCCATTTACAATGTGTAGTGAGAGTGCGGTGCGATTGTGATGTGAGTTTGTAGATCTGCTTCTGTGGCTAGTACGTAAATAGTCGCCTATGTTGGGGCCATCTTGGAAAAACTCTGTATGACTCAGTGTTATGTCCTGGGGTGCGTTCACTGATTGAGTCACTGATTTTATACCAGCATCTCCTGCTGCTCTCCATCATTGAAGCCATGGGGGTTGCCATTATCTATTTGAGATCTAACTTTCACAGCACACTGAGATAACAATCACACTGCTCATCGTCTGAAGAGGGAACGCAAGGATCCGCAACAGCTTTACTGGAGGGCTGCACTGCAATAAAAACGAGAATGGGGGAACCCATTTAGTGTGCATGAGAACATCGTGACAAGCAACAGAGATGTATAGGGTAACTCTTCAGGACTGGAAAATGTCTGCAAACCTCAGTGGGTTAAATGGAAAGAATGCACCAAACATTAGTCTCTGCTGTAAAGTCATTTTAATTGAAACAAAGTCATCACAAACTGAATAACTCCAAATGAGGCAGTGCTGCAATTCTATGGCAGTTCTGTGACAATATATCTGTCAGTCTTCCTTGGAACTGCTGCATTGTTGCAGATATCAGCTTTTTAAAAAAAAAATTCCCACTCAAAACATAATTGAGTCTTTGCCCGCATATTCAATCACCCACCACCCATCTACAACAGGACTTCATTGATGTTCATTGCTGTTTCATCACTTCAGTCAGCTGGATGAGAGCACAAACGAGAAGAAAAAACAGAGTCGTGAACAGTTAAAGCAAAAACGAAAAGGCACAGGTCATGGGTGAAACAAGCAGCAATAAGAAAAAGGCTATGATCCCTGTAGCCATGGGATTACGTTTGCTGAAGATAGTTTACATTCTGCATACTAAAACCTTGATTTATTCAAATCCATGTTGGAACATATTAAGAAATGAACAGATCCGAAAATGTAAATCAGATATGCTTGATCTCGTCAACTAATCCCGGCATCAAAGAGGAAAACTCCAGTTACTGCGGAATAGGCACTAGATGGCGCAGCAGCTTAAAACACCAGTCTCTGAGGCAGAGTCTCCAGCTCCAGAGATTCTGGGCTGACCATAGCTAGACCTACGGCACCAAATCACTGCATTATACCCTCTTTATCGGGTTCATAGACTACCTTTGATGACTGTGGGATTATCCAGTAAAATGCCCTTGAATTGCTCTCTCATTGAATTAATGGGTTTTTTATTTGTTCAATCTTGTGAATATTAATAATACATTGATAAATAGCCAAATGTAAATGTTCCAATTTTCATGATCCATGCTTTGTATTTTTCCTTCAGATATTAGTAATTATTGTACATTGATTCTAATATCCATTCTTTGCACCTTATCTTCTTTAAACTTTCCAAACACAAATTCCCCAGATGCCAAGCCATACAGAATACTGATTGCTGGAGATTTGTATTCTTGCCTTACTTCCCACTGATACGGATCACTTTAACAAGCCAGTAATATGCACATCTGCTTTTATTATCTTCTGTGAGAACGCAATAAAAACGCATATGTCCCTTTCCATTGCTGTCTCTCTGGTACGGTCTCATATTAATTTTCAACATCTTGGCTTTTTCATATTCATACAGCATAGAAATGGGTCCTTCAGCCCAACTTGTCCAAGTCAACCAAGTTGCCCTATCTAAGCTAGTCCCATTTGTCCCGTATCCCTCAACCTCTCCTATCCATGTACTTGTCCAAATGTCTCTTAAATTTATTATTGTACTTGCCACATTCACTTTTTCTGGCAGCTTGTACCATTTGTGAATCATCCTCTGTGTGAAAACATGCTCCTCGGGTTCTGATAAAATTGCCCTCTCCCCTCAAACCTTATGCCCTCTAGTTCTTTGTTATCCCTATCCTTGGGAAAAGGCTGTGTTCATTTACCCTATTTAATCCCCTCATGGTTTTACACACCTCCAAGAGATCACCCCTTGACCTCCTGCACTTCAAGGAATAAAACTCTAAAAGTAACACTAGCAAATTTGTAGATGACACAAAGCTGGGTGGCAGCGTGAACTGCGAAGATGTGAGACTACCTCTGGAGTATTGTGTGCAGTTTTGTCTCCTAATTTAAGGAAGGACATCCTTGCTATTGAGGCAGTGCAGCATAGACTCATGAGGTTAATCCCTGGGATGGCTGGACTGTCATATGAGGAAAGATTGGAAAGAGTGGACTTGTCTTCACTGGAGTTTAGAAGGATGAGAGGGTATCTTATAGAAACGTATAGAATTATAAAAGAACTGGACAAGCTAGATGCAGGAAAAATATTCCCAATGTTGGTGGAATCCAGAACCAGGGGCCACAGTCTTAGAATAAACGGGAGGCCATTTAAAACTGAGATGAAAAAAAACTTTTTCACCCAGAGAGTTGTGAATTTGTGGAATTCTCTGCCACAGAAGGCAGTAGAGGCCAATTGGCTGGATGAATTTGAGAGAGAGTTAGAAACATAGAAACATAGAAAATTGGTGCAGAAGAGGGTCATTCGGCCCTTCAAGCCAGCACCGCCATTCATTGTGATCATAGATAGAGCTCTTGGGGCTAGCAGAATCAAGGGACATGGGGAGAAGGCAGCCACAGGTTGCTGATTGTGGATGATCAGCCATGATCACAATGAATGGCGGTGCTGGCTCGAATTTTCTATGTTTATATGTCAATCTCTCTGTACAGCTCAGGCCCTGGAGTCCTGATAATCTCCTTGTCGATCATCTCAGCTCTATATCCCATAGCCGAGTGACTAAAACTGAACACAATAAACAAATTAAACCCAAAATGCTGGAAGATACACACAAAATGCTGGAGTAACTTAGCGGGACAGGCAGCATCTCTGGAGAGAAGAAATGGGTGATGTTTCGGGTCGATACCCCCCCCCAACGAGAATTCTCTTAAGGTCTCGACCTGAAACGTCACCCATTCCTATCCAGAGATACTGCCTGTTCCACTGAGTTACTCCACATTTTGAGTCTATCTACAGTGTAAACCAGCATCTGCAGTTCCTTCCTACACGAAACCGAACACAACCTCATTTGCTCATTTTTATTGTCCCATTCACTAATTTTCGTTTTATTCTTGACATAAATATTAACCACATAAAAACACTGACCGTAGTTATTTTCTTTACATGCTACATGTTAATTCATGTAAATTATTTGTTATACTTGTGCTTTAAGCAAAGTAGAAATTTGCATTTGAAAATATATTTCAGGTAATTGGACTAGTCAGGGCTAGTTTCATCTTGACATTTCATTGACAACTTTCATATTGTTTGTTTATTTAGGCAATTGGAAGTAATACCTGGTAGTTAAGTAATTACCTGCCTGGTATTTTAATTAGCCTTTGAAATAATTGATTGAGATAATTACCAAATTCTGTTGAATAAGAAACCACCCAAATCTTCTTTGGGAAATGTGAGGTAAACTCCTTTTTATCCATAAACTAAATAAAGAGCAAATGTTTCCAATAAGCGTTATTATCCATGTAATACATTTTGATAAAAAATCAGCCAAAGCAATGCAAAAGATTAAAGTATTTTAAGTGCAAATTACATTTCCATTGTCTTTAACACCAGCTTTGAAACAACTCGGCCGGAAGGAAGGCCAGAAAATATTGACAGAAAACTGGCCATGCCCTGATATCAAATTATCGCCACTGTCATTTTGGGCTTCAGTAATTACTGAGCCTTAGATTCAGATTCAGATTCAGATTCAATTTTACTTGTCATTGTCAGTGTACAGTACAGAGACAACGAAATGCATTAGAGGAGGCTCTAAAAAAAATCCAGCTGTATTTTAGAACATGGAACAGAATAAGTAAGTAAGTAAGTAAGTAAGTTATTGGCCAAGTATTCACATACAAGGAATTTGCCTTGGTGCTCTGCCCACAAGTAACAACATGACATACAGTGACAGTTACGAATGACTCAGAAAACACTAAACATTAATAATAATAAAACATTAATGATAAAACACCATTGATCAAGCATGTGAACCAAAAATTGAATTGAATACTTTGTTGTCACATGTGACAAGTCACAGTGAAATTTTACCCAAGGTATGCAAATAGTCACCACATAGAGGACGTTTACATATTTACAAAGAATCCCGAGCTGCCTTCCCTTGTTCCCTCCCCCATGCCGGGTCCTCCTTAGTTCTCCCCCTCGCTGGGTCCACTTTTGTTCCCCGTGGCTCAACCCCCGGCTCTGTTTGACACAGGTCCCATCGTCCCAGACTCCGACCGCGGGGCACCGTCCACCCAACAGGCTCCGGCCACAAAACAGGCCCTTAGGCCAAAATGTCTGTACCAAACATGATGCCGAGACCATCATTTATTTATCTGCATGTAAATCATATTTCTCCATTCCCTGCATATCCATCTTTTAAGTGCAACGATAATATGTACCACAACCACCACCCTTGACAATGTGTTCCAGTCACTCACCACTCTCTGTGTAAAATAACTTGCCTGCATATCTTCTTTAAACTTTGCCCCTCTCACCTTAAAACTGTGCCCTCTGCTATTTGATTTTTTTCCATCCTGGGGAAAAGATTCTGACTATTTACCTTAAATATGCCTCTCATGATTTTATACACTTCTACGGGGTCATCCGACAACCTCCAGCGTTCCAGAGAAAACAATCCAAGTCTGTCCAACCTCTCCCTGTAGCCAATACCCACTAATCCAGGTCTCGTTCCAGTAAACATCCTCTGCACACTTTCCAAAGCCACTTTCACCATTTTTCTTTTGGTGCATCCTAAAAGGTTTTAAACATTTTATTTTAAACTGCAGTAGACCAATGTAATTCGCATATGTACTTTTAATTTTGTTCTCAATTATTCAAAATTAGGGCTTATTTTGTTCTTGTACTTTGTAATCCCTTCCAGCTGACTTTATAATTCTTAAGAATTCTTTTATTCCTATTGTTTTACAACAATACTTCCAAAAATGACACCCAATTATTTCAGTACAAAGGAGAAATTATATCTAATATGTAGGTTTAAGCAGCAGTGGAAAAATAATGTCTTTAAAATAACTAGATTCTGGAGGCAAATGGGACGAGTGTAGCAAGTTGTGGGACACATTGGCCGGTGTGGGCAAGTTGGGCAGAAGGGCCTGTTTCCACACTGTATCACTCTTATGACTCTTTGACTATAAATGTTCCAGATTGCCAAATACATCTGGTGAAGTGTTATTTTTAAATGGTATCTCATTTGGATAGTTGTGTAAAATGTGAAATGATTCTAAAGCCCTTGTCCCACTTTTACGACCTAATTGGCGACCTCTGCTGCGTTTGCCCTTCTCATACTCGCAGCATGGTCACCACGAGGTCATAGGAGGTCTTCGTAACTCTTCCTCATGCTCTTGAGTGGTCTCCACCTACTCGTGGCCTCAAGTAAGTCGCGGCATTTTTTCCAGCCTGATAAAAAATGTCCACGAGTTTAAAAAAAAGGTTGGCATGGAAAAAATTGATACTTTTTACATATAGGTAGGTCGTAGGTAGGTCGTAGTAGGCTGTGATGGGAGTCGTAGGTCAGTAACTGGCCCGAGAAAAAAAAAGCAAACATGACATCATTTTATCATGTGATCATTTCCACTCGTAACTAGTCGTAGCTGGTGTTAGGTGTGGAAGACTGAGGCCGAGGGGGGTCGTAGGAGGTCGTAGACATAGTCGTTGGAGGTCGTAGGAGGTCTTTTACTTCAGTGAGTCAACACGACCTTGACATTTTTATCAACTCATCTAGAATCTTCTAAACTCGTGGATTAGGTCGTTCAAGTGGGACAGGCCCTTTATTCATTTTGTTAAGTTATACATGAGTGGGAGGAGGGGATGGTAAGTGGTCAGATGGTAGAATGGTGAAGAGAATGCAGGTGACAAAATATCACTGGGAAGTCATGAGTTACTGAGGCACCAAGAGTGAAGCTGAGTTGCTCCACTCTGCCTTGAGCCTATTTTCAAACATACAACAAATCTGTGTGAGGAATTTTGCAACGTATATATTTTTGATATAGATATGGATCCATATTTGATCCATACTGAACAATCAGAGGTTGAAGTTCAGTTTAGTTTAGAGATACAGTGCAGAAACCGGCCCATCCATTCCGCACCGACCAGCGATCCCCGCACATTAACATTACCCTACACACACTAGGGACAATTTTTTTGATGTTCATACCAAGCCTATTAACCGACAAACCTGTACAATTTTGGAGTGTGGGAGGAAACCAACGATCTCAGAGGAAACCCATGCAGGTCACGGGGAGAACGTACAAACTCCATATAGTCAGCACCCGTAGTCAGGATCGAACTCGGGTCTCTGGCGCTGTGAGGCAGCAGCTCTACCGTGCTGCCCTTGTTGTGGAGGTTACGGGGATTCCTTGGCAAAGAATTCTGCAAATGTCTCACTTGGCTGTTCAAAAGTGAATGGGATCTACCGGAAGGATTGTGAGTTTAATGAGATGCTCCCACTGCTGTCAGGGTGAATGGAGCCGTTGCTGCTGCTACAGAGGCTGACGGGTGCTGACATTAAGGACAAAATCACCCCATTGGGCAGAGATTTGTGAGCTATCTCCCCATATCTTGCTTGATCACCTAGTAGGTTCCCTGAGAAAAAAAACGGTTTAGTTTTAGATTAGTATATTTTAAGATTCAAAGGATTTTATTATCACATGTACCAATTAAGGTATAGTGATCCTCGATTTACCATACAGCTATACTAAAAAAAGCAACAAGGCACACGACTACATAAAAGTTAACATAAACATCCACCACAGTGGATTCCCCACATTCCTCACTGTGATGGAAGATAATGAAGTCTAATCTTCTTCACTATTTAGTCACTTTATTTAGTTTAGAGATACAGCGCAGAAACAGGCCCTTTGGCCCATTTGGATCCGCGCTGACCAACAATCCCCACACAACAACACTCTCCTACACCCGCCAGGGACAATTTTTACATTTACCAAGTCAATTAACCTACAAACCTGTACGTCTTTTAAAGTTAATAAATTTGTACCTTTCCAAATGACATTTGGTAACATCCAGAGGGTGGATCAGTGGGGATTAATTTCAGCAACGACAACGACTGCCTACAGTTGCTTTGAAAGATTTCTACGTAAGAAAAATCTTTTGAAATAGTTACTCAAAGTTTTCCTTTATTTGTCAAGAAAAGGAGCTCTGATTGTCTCAGGAATTCACCATTGCTGTGGTCCAGCTGCTGATGAGCTGCTAACACAGAGCCAGTCCCCCTGACCCACACACAGACAGTCTCAGTGTAGGCTGGTTACTAACACAGACCCTGTTCTGTTCACCCATACATTAACAGTCCCTTTATGGGGTAGTTACTAACATGCCCAATGCCCTGACCCACACACTGACTGTCGGTGTAGGCTAGTTACTAACACAGACCTAGTCCCCCTGACACATACACTGATACTGTCCTGGTTACTGCACTTCTCACTGACTCCATACATTGATGGTCTCGGTGTAGGTTGGTTACTAACACAGACCCAGTCCCCCTGACCCACACACAGACAGTCTCAGTGTACGCTGGATACCAACACAAAACCAGCTTCCTGGCTCACACATTGACAGTGTCGGTGTAAACTGGTCACTTATACAGAACCAGTTCCCTGGCCCATATACTGACAAAATGTAACAGTCAAACTGTCAAACAAAGAACACATCATTTGCAGTGATTATTCATTGTAGGTAGGCAGATGCTAGTTTAAACCAAAGATAGATACCATTCCTTTTCTCTGGCGATGCTGCCTGACCCGCTGAGTTACACCAGCTTTGTGTGTCCATCTTCCATGGATCTGCCACTGCCAAACGGAACGAGAAGCAACACCTGGGGCTGGCAGAAGCTGTTTAGCATTGATCACCCACTGCGAAGAGAGGGGACCGTCACCACTACAGTCAGGGGAGCATAGTGGGCTAAATGATACTCCCACAGTAACGCTGCACATTTCAAGGTCCAGTCACCAATCTCATTGTGATTCGAGGCAAGAATTGGGTTTGAGGAAGGAGAACACATTGTGATGTACCAGGAGCTAAGAGTGGAGAATAACATGCCTCTAGTAACCAGTATGTCATTAACTGAGACTGACACATGGATTGATAGGGAAGATGCATTGGGTCTTTTACCCAGAATTGGGGAATCGAGAATCAGGGGACATGGGTTTAACATAGAAACATAGAAATTAGGTGCCGGAGTAGGCCATTCGGCCCTTCGAGCCTGCACCGCCATTCAATATGATCATGGCTGATCATCCAACTCAGTATCCCGTACCTGCCTTCTCTCCATACCCCCTGATCCCCCTAGCCACAAGGGCCACATCTAACTCCCTCTTAAATAGCCAATGAACTGGCCTCAACTACCCTCTGTGGCAGAGAGTTCCAGAGATTCACCACTCTCTGTGTGAAAAAAAGCTCTCGGTTTTAAAGGAAGATCTTATCCTTAAGAAGTGACCCCTTGTCCTGGACTTCCCTAAAATCGGGAACAATCGTCCTGCAGAGGTGTGGGAGAAAGAAAGGAACCTGGAGGGCAAATATTTCCGAGGATGGTGACTATATGGGATAAGCTGCCAGAAGATCATCATCATCATCATCGTTGAAAACATCAACGGGCGCGGCGCCTTACATTGCTATGTACAACAGTGATCGCAACTTGTATTGAAATGTGGATGGCCATTGGCTCGCTGGAAGCTCATCCGCCCTTTGACAGGTCTTGCTTTTGGTCCTGCTGGGGGTCCACAGCCCCCTCTTCACCTGGAAAACTAGGTGGGGGAGACGGTTTAGTCGCCGACTATCCGACCACGGAGCGGGTAGCGCGGGATTACATGGTACCCGTGGCAGGGGCAACTCCCCCTCGACCTGACCCACCTGCCAGAAGAGACAGGTACAATAACAACATTTTAGAGGCATTTGGACAGGTACATGGATAGGAACGGTTTAGAGATTACGGGGCAAATGTGGCAAGTGGGCCGAAGGAGCTGTTACTGTGTCGTAGGACTCCATGACTATAAGGACAACATAATCTAATGCAGGCATTGCAGGAAGGGAGAATGAATGGGGAAAAAAGTTAACCCTAGGTACTTGCTATTTTGGACACCTAACTTAATGCAGCCTTTAATTGAAAATTAAACTGAAACATCCTATGAGATAATGAATTTGGAATGTTCAAGCTGTCAAACAAAAAACACATCACTTGCAGTAATTATTCAATCAAATTTTTATTCCATTTAAGCTTGCATGTGAATTTGTAATGAGTAGGCTGCAGTTTGTAAAATTTAAAGGGATAATTAGTGTTGTCAACACTTTAAGATCCATATCAGGTTCAGAAAATAAAACAGTGAATGTACAGATGACATGCTGTTTTTGCTTAAGGTCTGAAAGTAGACTCGTTCTCACCTAACAAACAGCTAACAATGGCCTGTTTCCTTTATCATAGTAACTTTTTTTGTATATCTTTCATTCACGTATTCTGTATCTCTCTATCTCTCGTTTCCCTTTTCTCTGACAGTCTGAAGAAGGGTCTCGACCCGAAACATTACCTATTCCTTTTCTCCTGAGGTGCTGCTGCCTGATCTGCTGAGTTACTCCAGCTTTTTGTGTCTATTTTGGATCCAAGTGTTGTTACAATTGAAGTTGTAATGCCAAGCAACTGTGAGGGGAAAATAAAAATAATAGAAATAAGCTGTTCAGGTGAAACGGGTAAAATGGCAACATGCTGTACCATGCCTCTTAAATTCAATCCATTGACTTTGGACACAGAGTAAGCACAATATGCTGATGCAAATCTATTGTGTATTCAACATTAATGAGAGGGCATGAACTACTAGACAACGGTAATTATCTTATCAGCCTCTCCACTATTTGTCTTTGAAACAGTAGCAAAAATGGATATTTCAAAAACATACGACAGGCACAAAATGCTGGAGTAACTCAGCGGGTCAGGCAGCATCTCTGGAGAGAAGGAATAGGGGTCTCGACCCGAAACGTCACCTATTCCTTTTCTCCAGAGATAATAATAATAATAACTGTATTTGTTAAGCACCTTAAAAACAACCAAAGCTGACCAAAGTGCTGTACAGAAAAAAGAAAACAAGCAAGACATCATAAAACAGGCAGAACAACAGAACATACAACTAACACGAGGCGCATAAATTACATACAAAAATCCAAACAATAAATAAAAAAACATAAAACACGAGTACGAACGACGCAGCAAAACCAAGCAAATAAAGTTAATAAACAATTCAACACCTCACTGGTCTACAAAGGCCACGGAGAATAGATATGTCTTCAGGAGTGACTTAAAAACAGCTAGAGAAGGGGCCTGTTTAACGTGCAGAGGCAATTCATTCCACAATCTCGGAGCCGACACAGCAAAGGCACGGTCCCCTCTGAGCTTCCGCTTAGTCTTTGGCTCAATCAGGAGCAGCTGATCATCTGACCTGAGATGCTCTCTGACCCGCTGAGTTACTCCAACTTTTTGTGTCTATCTTTGGTTTAAACCAGCATAGTCATAAAGGCTGCCTGGGCCAACTTGTCCATGGTGTCAAGATGTTTCATCAAAGCTAATGCCATTTGCCTGTATTTGACCCATATCTATCTTTCCTATCCATGTACCTGTCCAAGTGTCTTTTTAATACAATTTATCGTACCAGCCTCCACTACCTCCACTAGCAGCTCATTCCATAAACCCAGCAATCATTTGAGTGAAAAATTTGACTCTCCAGTTCGTGCCCCTCTCATGTCTAAAAAAACCTATGGTTCTTGACTCCCGTACCCTGGGTAAAAGACTCTATTCCCCTCTGGTGTTATCTGTTTCTCCATGGCTTCTGAATTCTCAGTTTGGATCGCATAAATGACTTTTATTTCTTGCCTCTCTGATGCGGAAACATCACTTCAAACACTTCCCCATCACCCCTGTGTTTTTCTCCAGCTTCACCTTAGCATTCCCTCACCAACACGAGTCAGTTGTCTGTGAAAGAAACCACATCTGTCCGTGAAGGAAAGTCACCAAGCTGGCTGAAGGAATGACTTGTGATAGACACAAAACGCTGGAGTAACTCAGCGGGACAGACAGCACCTCTGGAGAGAAGGAATGGGTGACGTTTTGGGCCGAGATCCTTCTTCAGACTGAGAATCAAGGGAGAGGGAGACGGAGATATGTAAGGTTAAGGAATGAAAACGGGACATCAAAGGGAAATTCCATGGGCCAACAAACTAATTTTAACCAAGGGTCCAAGGGTAATTAGGTTAGCAAAAGTTCCACCTGTGTAAACTCTGACCTCCTCACACACCGATTAGCAGGAGATGCTATGAACAACTGGAGAAAACAGCTGGTGATCCTTCAGCCAAGCTCAACTATTCTCTGAGGCGTGCAATGGGTTTGAACATCATTCGTGACGGGCAGCAACCTTTGACTCTCATGTAGGATACGAAGTGTTGGAGGAGCTCAACAGTTCAAGCAGCATCTCTGGAGAACATGGATAGATGATGTTTCGGGTCGGGGACCTTCTTCTATACCAGAATCGGAAC
Source organism: Leucoraja erinaceus (assembly GCF_028641065.1). Taxonomy (NCBI): domain Eukaryota; kingdom Metazoa; phylum Chordata; class Chondrichthyes; order Rajiformes; family Rajidae; genus Leucoraja; species Leucoraja erinaceus. The sequence continues at coordinate 3,610,032 of NC_073397.1, forward strand.
CATATTATCTTCTTCAGGGCACTCTGATATTGGAAAGGATTTTTAATCCCTAATCAAAATTTATATTTGCACTGAAAGATAATTGTTCTCCATGGTCTTCCTGGTCTGGTCATTGGTGGCTGTTATTATTCAACCACCTATTATTAAGAACAACTAGAAGCAGTGACCTGATGATGGGGTCCCTTGACGGAGGCAAGAGAGGAGATATAGGGACATGTGTTACATCTCCTGCGGTTCCAGGGAAAAGTACCAGGGGATTGGTTGGTTTGGGATGGAAGGGACGAGTGAACCAAGGAGTTGCAGAGGGAATGGTCTCTGTGGAAGGTGGAAAAGGGTGGAGGTGGGAAGATATTCCTGGTGGTGGGACCATGTTGGAGGTAACTGATGTTGAGGCTGGTGGGGGTGAAAGGTGAGGACCAGGAGAAGTCTATCCTTGTTCCGTCTGGAGGGTGGGGGAGTGAGAACAGAACTACATGGCACAGAGGAGATGTGGGTGTAGGGTCCATCTCTGACAGCATGGTGGTGCAGCGCAAGAGTTGCTGCCTTATAGCGCCAGAGTCCCAGGTTCAATCCCGGGTATGAGAGCTGTCTGTACGGAGTTTGTACATTCTCCCCGTGACCTGCATTGGTTTTCTACTGGTGCTCCTGTTTCCTCCCACACTCCAAAGCCATACAGGTTTCTAGATCAATTGGCTTCAGTAAAGATGATAACTGGCCCTTGTGTGCAGATAGTGCCAGTGTATGAGGATTGCTGATCGGTGTGGACTCGTGGGCCAAGCAGCCTGTTTCCCTGCTTCTGTATCTCTAAACTAAAGAGTGAAGACATCATCCTAGAAAGGAAAGCCTCATCTTGGAAGCAGATGCGGTGGAGACAGAGGAATTGAGAGTGGGAGATAATGTATTTGTGGTTTCATTCTGGCTTTGAGCAGAAGGATTAGGAAGCATCTCCAAATCTTCTCAAAGTTGAAAGGCTATAATAGTAATGTCGGTTGGTGTGTACCAGAACGCCTGTGTTGCATCACCGGTGGCCACAGGGACCACCATCACCTTTGTTGTCATTGAGTCATAGAGTCATACAGTGTGGAAACGGGTCCTTCAGCCCAACTTGCCCACACCGGGCCAGCATGTCCCAGCCACACTAGTCTCACCTGTCAGTGTTTTGCCCACATCCCTCCTATCCTGCCCTATCCATGTACCTGTCTAAATGCTTCTAAAAAGTTGGGATAGCCCCAGCCTCAACTACCTCCTCTGGCAGCTTGTTCCATACCCCACCACCCTTTGTGTGAAAAGGTTACCCCTCAGGGAGAAAGGTTGAAGTTACAGAGAAAGGTTGAACAAGTTAGGGTTTTATTCTTTGGAGCGCAGAAGGTTAAGGGGGGACTTGATAGAGGTTTTTAAAATGATGAGAGGGATAGACAGAGTTGACATGGAAAAGCTTTTCCCACTGAGAGTAGGGAAGATTCAAACAAGGGGACATGACTTGAGAATTAAGGGACTGAAGTTTAGTGGTAACATGAGGGGGAACTTCTTTACTCAGAGAGTGGTAGCTGTGCGGAATGAGCTTCCAGTGAAGGTGGTGGAGGCAGGTTCGTTTTTATCATTTAAAAATAAATTGGATAGTTATATGGACGGGAAGGGAATGGAAGGTTATGGTCTGAGCGCAGGTATATGGGACTGGGGGAGATTATGTGTTCGGCACAGACTAGAAGGGTCGAGATGGCCTGTTTCCGTGCTGTAATTGTTATATGGTTATATGGTTCCCGTTAAATCTTTTCACCTTCACCTTAAATCTATGTCCTCTGGTCCTCGATTTCCCTACTCTGGGCAAGATATTCTGTGCATCTACCCGATCTATTCCTCTCATGATTTTATACACCTCGATAGGATCAACCCTCATCCTCCTGCGCTCCAAGGAATAGAGTCCCAGCCTACTCAACCTCTCCCTATAGCTCAGACCCTCTAGTCCTTGCAGCATCCTCATAAATCTTCTCTGTACCCTTTCCAGTTTGAAAAGTTCAGTCCCGAAGAAGATTAACAGGTGGCTTTGCCTTTACAGCAAAGGAGGTTTGAGGAGATTTCACAGATTTGTTCAACATACCAAAGTTCTTTTAACAGAATAGATGTTAAGAAATTGTTTCAACTGACAGGAAGGCAAGTAATTAGAGAATTTGAGACGTGGCAAAATAAAAGCAGGTTGGACGAATTATACCATCTGAAAGCATAGAGGGGGTAGACTTAATGAGCACTGTATATGGAGTTTTCAGAGCTCCATGAAAGGGAAAACGATGGGGACTAACAACCCTTTCAAGAGGACTGCCAGGGTATGATGGCCTTGGAGGAGACATTTTGTGTTGATGATCCTGCAATCATCTCGGATCCCAGTCAGCAAAGATCACAAGACCGCTGAAGCTGAGAAATTAATCTGGGAAGATGCGTAGTTTGGGTAACACACAGTCATCGCATTGTGATCATAGAAATGCTGATTAGATCTCAAAGCAGCAGTGTCCGATGGATATTAAATCACAAGCTGTTACCCAGATGGCTATATATCTGGATTATAGGGAACAATATTGCATTAACAAGAGGCAGCACAGTGCAGTGATGCTGCCTTACAGTGCTTGGTGACAGAGACCCGGGTTCGATCCTGACTACGGGTGCCGTCTGTGCGGAGTTTGTACGTTCTCCCCGTGACCCACGTGGGGTTTCTCCGAGATCTTCGGTTTCCTCCCACACTCCAAAGACGTACATGTTTGTAGGTTCATTGGGTTGGTATAAATGTAAAATTGTCCTTAGTGGGGTGTAGGATAGTGTTAATGTGCGGGGATCACTGGACGGTGTGGACTCGGTGGGCCGAAGGGCCTGTTTCCATGCTGTATCTCTAAACTAAAACTAAACTAAACTAAACGAAATCAGACGTTTTATACTAAATCTGAGTCTGACTGGTAACAGAACTGAGGTAATGAAATTAACACAGGGAAAAGAGCCTTAATTAATGTAAACTGAGTTGTTAACACAGCAAACAGACACTTTCAAGAAACTGAAGGAAAATCTAGGTTTTAACTACCATTTTAAAAATAATTGTCAAGATCTTTCATGTTAAATATACGCAGAATGTTAATTCCCTCCAGCCTTCCTCATTAAATCAGTCACATTTCTCTTTGAATTATCTACTTGTTAATTTCTGGTCTATGTATTACAATAACACTTGGATAGACTGCAGCCTCTGGGTGCAGAGATGACAGCCTTGTGATTGAAATTAGCAGGATGATGACATTAAAGTATTTTTACCTGTGCAATGAGAATAGACCAGAGTTTAATAATTTTATGTATTTCAACTTTTCACACTATTCTAGATGCCTTCCTCCCAATGTCATCCTAATAGCCTCATACTTTTGAAAGTACGGGCTAATATTATTTTTATGCATTTGACCCAAAGAGCCTCATTACATTGTCCAAAGGAGCATTCTTTCTGTCTAATCCTATTATGTGAGATATGAGCAGGCTGTTTGCTGGTAAATGGTAATTTTATCCCTCGTGCAAATCACATTTCCATTGGAAATGATCGTGTTGATGAACTCTAGCCAATTTACTTAGTTTAATTTGGTTTAGAGATATAGTGCGGATCTGGCCTTTCGGCCCACCGAGTCCGCGCCGACCAGCGATCCCCGCACATTAACAATACCCTACACACACTAGAGACAATTGCACAGAACCTCTATGTTTTTGGAGTGTGGGAGGAAACCGAAGATTTCAGAGAAAACGCACGCAGGTCACAGGAGGACGTACAAACTCTGTACAGACAGCACCTGTAGTCAGGATCGAACCTGGGTCTCTGGAGCTGTTAGGCAGGAACTCTACCGCTGCGGCACCGTGCCGCCCGTATTGCCGGCTCTTAGCAGTAAACTCAGAGTTGGTTGACATCAACTTGTGTAAGTAGAGAATTACATTAAACAAACTAACACCTATTGGAAGTTGTAACTGAGGGAGTGCATGTGAGATTTAAATAAACATCTGGTGCAGTTCAATTAATCTTATAAGGCATGTTTAAATACAATGCTAAGTCGCTAAATGAAAATTGTACTATTTTGCAATGAGGATATTTTCCTGAAATATAGCAGTATTGCATGATGTGCACCGTGCTGTAACCACAGCAGTATAATATTGCATCTCTCATATAGTACTCCTTGCATTGTCTAGTAATCACACAGGTGTTACACAGTTCTATAATGCCGGCTGTATTATACCTTGTCATTGTTCTGTAATGACTCCATTCTGTTCTGCCTTATTTGTGTGCTATCTCTTCAATGATATTCCCGCATATAACACAATGCATTGTTTATTGCTAATGCCTTAAGGCAGCCTGCTTGTTCAAAGATTGATTTATAGAAGTAAACATAGGCAGAGGTTTATGAGGCTCAATACTAGCTTAAGAACTTCAATTTAAATTTCTGTCCTCAGCTCTGAAAAAACTTTAAATCAACGCGATGCCCCTTTCGTTGATCTACATTTCAACCAGGCACCCTGGCCACTCCCTCAGCTCCCCTCTTCCCTCTCCCCTCTCCCCTCTCCCATCAGTCAAAAAGGTATAGAAGTGTGAAAACGCACACCTCCAGATTCAGGGACAGTTTCTTCCCAGCTGTTATTGGGCAACTGAATCATCCTACCACAAGCAGAGAGCAGTCCTGAACTAATATCTAACTCTTTGATGACCCTCGGACTATCCTTGATCGGACTTTGCTGGCTTTACCTTGCACTAAACGTTATTTTGTTATCATGTATGTATATGCTGCAAATGGCTCGATTGTAATCATGTATTGGCTTTCTGCCAACTGGTTAGCACGCAACAAAAGCTTTTCACTGTACCTCGGTCCATGACAATAACCTAAACTGAAATTGTTTGGGCTTTTGGTTGAGTAATTGGCATGTATTGTCTTTCTGCTGACCAGATAGCACTCAACAAAAGCTTTTTACTGTACCTCAGTACACGTGGCAATAATAACCTTCCAAAACTATACTAAACTATTTATTACTTTGGTGAATAATTGCTTAAGTTGGGTTCTCTTAATCAAAAATAAACTAATTCCTGATGGAATGCCAAATCCTTTGAGTAGCAATGTTACAACATTTTGAGATTTAAAAAATTAAGTCTGCAATTTATCCCATCAGATAAAGCATAAAAAGAAGTTTAATTTGACACCTAATTCACTTTCATGTCTTCAGTATTAAAAAAAGTTATTTTCATACTCCATATTCATTTCATTTATTCCATTTCATACTTCATTTTCACACTCGGAAATTAGCATCTTGTTCCCTATTGCTTTTCCATTGACTTAAAACAAAAGCTGTGATCGAGGACAGTCAAAAGCTCATAACTTTCTTAAAAATTAAGAGAACTGAAATAAATGTTCAGTTAATACAGATTGAAGCATTCTGAAACAAATATGAAACATTCTTACTTGGATGACCTGAAATTTAAGCATATAATTAGTTAGTTACCTAATTGTAGCTAATTACAAAATTCAATTTCTAGATCTAAACATCTATCCATTTCTTAAGAAAAGATTAACATTTTTAAATAGCCTAAGTGTCCAAATAACATTCACACAAGAATTCACAATATAACATGATTTTTAAATCTCATTGTCATGAATTTATAGGCCAAAAGGAAGGAATTTAATGTTTAATTCCCGTAAATTAATGGCCATTTTAATCATTTTGCGACTGGGTATTTCTGGAACGCGATCGATTGGAACGTTCAGGTTTGCGGTGAATTTACACCCCATAACCATATAACCATATAACCATATGGAATTTATAGCCGATATGGAATTTACACCCCATATCGGCAAGAAAAACACTGCTGGTTCGTATGGGGCCATAATCACATTTTCGCCAATGAAATTTTGATTAAAATCATCCTATGAAGCAAGTTTATATGTAAAATAGACGACTTACCTTATGTTTTGTCCCCTACATGAGATCCATCCCGTTGACGGCGTTAGAAGTCACTTTGAAATTTTACTCCAGCAATCAAATTGTCCCGCGATTTTAAAAAAAAAAACTTCAGAGAGCGCAAGTCAGAACAATTTTTCAGCATCAGCTAGCAGCCCGAGAAAATATATCTTGGACAGGCAGGAGAAAACGGCATTTTAATCATGCCCCCACCAAAATAAAAGTTGCGCACACGGCCAGTGGCAGAATTGCAGCGCCACTGAAGGTAAGTATTGTAACATACCTACTTTGAGAAATATTCTCCTGGCACCCCCAACAACAACGCACTGAAGCATGTTGGAGTCCCCAGCATATACTCTCTGCTGAGTCAGCGACGCCTCCGATGGCTCGGCCACGTTCGATGAATGGAGGATGGCCGCATGCCACAGGACATCTTGTGCGGCCAGCTTGCAACTGGCTCTCAGCCCAGTGGATGGCCTGCTCTCCGCTAGAGGGATATGAAGGCTTGTGGCATCAACACTGACAACTGGGAGGCTGCGGCAGAGGATGCATCCACGTGGCGTGAGATTATCCAGGAAGACATTAGAGGGCGGATGTGGGAAGGAACTTGTGTGTTGCAGAGAGGAAGGCCAGTGGCAAGAGAGGAGCATCTTAGGCCTCAACGGCCTCCTTCACTTGTTCCCATTGCAGCAGAGACTGTCACTGGAGAATTGGGCTGGTCAGCCGCTGCAGACGTTACCAATGCGTGCGAAGACCCTGGAGACAGAAGCGTGGTCTTTCAAGACTGAGCACTGCCAATGAATTCCAACGTGGGAACAATGATCAAAGGGAAGGTGTGTGATGTGCTGTTAATTAGGATATCAACAGATATCAGCAGTTCACAGGGTCTGAGCTTCACTCATATCGATTCTAAAGTTTATACCGAGTGAAGTAGCAATAAAGGGCAGGAAACATTGGTGAGAACTGTTTTCCTGGCTTTGAATATGGTGTGAGAGAGAGAGGATGTATTCATTGTGACAGTTGTCTGTAACATGCATCCTTTTCCCTAGTGCATCTTGTGTTATAAATGGAGATATGTTCCTATAGGAAGCATTTCTCACAACAGTTACATCCCCTGCGAGCATGTGCTCAAAAGGCAAGGGAATTCTGATTGTATTGTAGATAGAAGAGAGAAGGTTGGTGTTTTTATTAACTAGAAATGAATATTACAATGGTGGGTACAGTCTTGTAATGCAAGAGTCAGTGCAAGAGTCAGGAGAAGAGATTGCCTTGTCAATATCCAAACTAAATCTCTGAAGTGGCCTCCCATTGTAAACGGTTGCTGGAAGTGAAGAGAGCTCTCCTGAGTTTAAAAAAAATCAAACTCGTTGTAAGTACGTAGAATGTACGTAGCGGCTACGTCGGAGCTTGTGGATGTCCCGTAGCGGCAGGTATGGATCTTAATCAGGATGTCCTGTAATGCTAACGGCAGGTACTCGGGAAACGTGGTAACTCGTGAAGTTTTTTCAGCATTGTGAAAAATGTTCACGAGAGCCCCGAGTACCTACGAACGGCTATTACAGTAATTCTCCGAGTTCAAATCCGGGGAAACTCGGGAAAACTCTTAAATTACCTCGTACAGTGGGACAGGCCCTTAAGAATTTAATTGTTACATTTTGGGATATATGACAATAAAACACTCTTGGCTCTTGATTTGACTCTTCATACTCTTAAGGGGCTGTCCCACTGTATGAGCTAATTCAAGAGTTTTCCCGAGTTTCCCCTGATTTGAACTTGGTGAATTATGGTAATAGATGCTCGTAGGTACCCGGGGCTCTCGTGGACATTTTTCAACATGTAGAAAAATCTTCAAGAGTCTTCCTGAGCTTACCGCGTTTCCTGAGTACCTGCCGTTAGCGTTACGAGCCGCTAAGAGACGTCCTGAGCTCCAACGTACCCACTACGTACATTCTACATGCTTACCGGTAGTTTGATTTTTTTTTTAACTCGAGAGAGCTCTTGAATTACCTCGTACAGTGGGACAGGCCCTTTAGGTCTCTTTTCCACAATGCTCCCAGGGCTCACTTATTTACTGTTTAAATCCAACTTTAGTTTCATTGGCTAAAAGGTCAACACCCAGCACTTGTCCAAGTTAAATTCCAGCTGCTATTTCTTGGTCACTTTTCCAGTTCATCTAGATCCTATTATAATCTTAGAAAACCTTCTCAGTGTCCACTATACCACCAATTTTGATACCATTCCCAAACTTGTTAATCATGTTAACTATACTGCAATCGCGGCACAGGGGTAGAGCTACTGCCTTACAGCATCAGATACCTAGGTTCAATCCTGACTAGGGGTGCTTGTCTGTATGGAGTTTGTACGTTCTCCCCGTGACCTGCGTGGGCTTTCTCCGAGATCTTTGGTTTCCTCCCACACTCCATAGATGTACAGGTTTGTTGGTTAATTGGCTTGGTGTAAATGTAAAATTGTCCCCAGTGTTTGCAGGGTAGTGTAGTGTGCGGGGAACGCTGGTCGGTGTGGACTTGGTGGGCTGAAGGGCCAGTTGCCGTGCTGTATCTCTAAACAATCGAAACCATTAATATAACAATGGAACCACAGATGTGCACAAGAAAGAAAGTGACACTGAGATGTGCACTGAAATATTAATGTGAAATCATTGTTCACTTTAACTTTCTCTGCACTGAAGGCTGCCCGAGATTATAGTGAGTCAGTTGCCACTTACTTCTGTTGTTAAAGAAAACACAATTGAACCATTGAAGACTTAATTGTAAGCTATCACTGGCACTTAGTACAATGTTTCACCTGCAGGTCAGTTCAATTAAGGAAACATTCAAACACAGCAAGATGTATTTCTTTTTGACCAAGCAGATCAAGAACAGGGATATTGTTCCTCTAACCTTTGGCAAATAAGATGTTTTCAGCAACTTTCCATTCTTAAACAATGAAACTCAGAATTTCCATGGTATATCTGCAAAGAACTTGGCACTGATTTCAGTGGTGTGCTAACAAGGCTGCAGATTGTGACTGCCTTGGACAAGTTGAATGCTATACATCCAGTGATCACTGCAAGGAAGTGCAGGAGATGGCAATCTGGGTTTAATAGCGGTGGGCAGCTGACTATAATGGATAGCTGACTGCTATGCAGCCCTGTGTAATTGTGTAATTTACCTTTCAGAATTTTGGGGTTATTGTTACCATTCGTGCAATAAGTGCTGAGACAGCTAGTGATGGAATGACTGTGTTTACGAGGTCATTGCAGAAACTGACTTGTTTCAGAGGACTGTGGGATGGACAACTTAATAGAGATAGAAGGGAATATGCCAGAATGCTTTAAGAAGTTGGAACTGGTGAATCGCATTTTCTCTCCTGTCCAACTCCAAGAGACAAGGCCTTCCCACTGGGATTTGAAAGTTACAGTTGCATAAAGATTCCAGGAACAATCACTGTTACAGCATGTGTAAGTTTAAAACTTGCATTTGTCTGTACTGATGGTACCAGGGGACTCCGTGAGTGAGCACAGACCCCCCATTGATACAATGCTACTCATCAGCATAAAACTGTAAAAGGTAGTCCGTGGCAATCACTTGTCCATTTATTTCCCCAGTGTTTTTACACTGATTGTTTCAAGGAAAAATCTACTCCAGCAAAACTCTATGTATTCGTGTTAATGGAGGAAAGGCTGTGGAGTCTAAAGTTGGAATATCCCATCAAATACCTGAGTAAATACCTTAGCCAATGACCCCACCCAATGGCTTCAATACAAACTCCAACCGGTCATTTGTATCTAAATGACATTTGTCTTGCCAATTACTCAACCAAATGCTCAAACAGTTTCTGTTTAGTTTATTGTCACGTGCACCGAGGTACAGTGAAAAGCTTTTGTTGCACGCTATTCAGTCAGCAGAAAGCCAATACATAATTATAATCCAGCCATTCACAGTGCATAGATACAAGATAAGTGAATAACGTTTAGTACAATGTAAAGCCAGCAAAGTCCAATCAAGGATTCTCCGAGGGTCATCAAAGAGGTATATATTAGTTCACAACTGCTCTCTGGTTGTGATAGGATGATATGGCTGCTTAATAACAGCTGGGAAGAAACTGTCCCTGAATCTGGAGGAGTGCGTTTTCACACTTCTATACCTTTTGCCTGATGCGAGGGAGACAATTAAAATTGAATCTGAATCTGAATCTGAGAAGAAGGAATGGCCAGGTGGCTTCACTAAAAAACTCACCCAATTTCTCAAGGACTACTCCAGCTAAACGCAGTGGTGAAAAACGCAACCGATCCCATCAGGAGACTATGGGATGAAACGTGTTTTTAACGAATAAAGAATAAAAGTATGTTTTGTATTGTATTATTTAGATCTCATTTGCATCTAAAGCTATAATAATTAAAAAACTTAAATTTGCTAGAATGTATTGAATTAAACAATGAAACAATAAAAACCATTGTTCTGACTTTAGTCTTCAGAACAAATTATGAATATAAAGCAGAAATGAATTGAATGGAGTTTCATGGAAAGAGAAACAAGCTCCGCATTTCAAAAAAATTCTCATTAATTCTTTGGCTGTGTACAGTGAAGAAGTGACATTTTGTCTATCAGCACCAATTATAATTGTACATTCAGCTTCTGTGTACCTTGTCTCTTTCATTCTGTCACGCTGATAGACAAGCAACAATGGAGAGAACTGATCAGCTTGCCGATTCAGAGCTGCAATCTAATTAATCAAGTTCAAGTCCACTACACCATCATTAAATGACTGGAGGGGCCAATAACTGTGGCACATCCTCTGGGAGTTGATTAACACTGAAAGTGGCGCACCAGATTTTATTAATTAATGCTGGCTAGCTCTGCCTCCCACTTCCTTCTGAGATTTTCATAAAGTCTTCAAGTACAGGAGTAGAAGTAGGCCATTCGGCCCATCAAGTCTACTCCGCCATTCAATCATGGCTGATCTATCTCTCCCTCCTAACCCCATTCTCCTGCCTTCTCCCCGTGGCCGCTGACACTCGTACTAATCAGAAATCTATCTATCTCTGCCTTCAATTTTGTCGAGGACGATTAAATCAAATTCAATGATACAAATAAATGTACGATGATGTTTTAAAATGCTACTTCAGTTCATGAGGCAAAGTGTTTTCAGAGTCAGTAAATGAGTTGGGATTGTGATTAGAAACTGCCAATAGTGAAGTATCTGACAGCACAGCTATTTAATCTTTCCTAAATATTGTTTTCCAAAATAAACTAAGAAGATTTTGGTACTTGAAAACACTACTAGGTTATTTTTTTAATTTCAACACCTGATAAATAAAGTGGGGAAGAAGATTGCATACCGAATGTATAACTTCCTAGAGTCATGGAGTCGTAGAGTGATGCAGTGTGGAAACAGGCCCTTCTGCCCAACTTGCCCACACTGGCCAACATGTCCCAGCTACACTAGTCCCACCTGCTGGTGTTTGGTCCATATCCCTCCAAACCTCTCCTATCCATGTACCTGTCTAACGGTTTCTTAAATGTTGGGATAGTCCCAGCCTCAGCTATGTCCTCTGGCAGCTTGTACCATACACCCACCACACTTTGTGTGAAAAAGTTACCCATCAGAATCCTGTTACATTTTTACCCGTTCCCCTTCCTGATGGGACCCACCAAACTGAGCATAATTTATAAATGTTTATCTTAGTTCAGTTTAGTTTATTGTCATGTGTACCAATGAATAATGAAAAGCTTTTGTTGCATGCTAACCAGACAGCAGAAAGCCACACATGATTACAATTGGGCCATCCACAACGTACTGATACATGATAAAGGGAATTACGTTTAGTACAAGGTAAAGTCCAATTTAAGATAGTTTGAGGGCCTCCAATGAGGTAGATAGCAGCTCGGGATCAAGCTCAATTGTTGATATAATGGTTTAGTTGCCTGATAACAGCTGGGAAGAGATTGTCCCTGGATCTTGAGGTGTATGTTTTCACACTTGTATACCTCTTGCCTGATGGGAGAGGGGAGAAGAAAGAGTGACCAGGGTGAAACTTGTCCTTGATTATTCTGATGGCCTTGCTGAGGTAGCGTGAATATAGATGGAGTCAATAGAAGAGAGGTTAGTTTGTGTGATGGTCTGGGCTGCGTCCACAATACTCTGCAATTTCTTGCGGTCTTGGGTGGAGCTGTTCCCTAACTGTTGTGCTGAAACTCAATAAAATGCTTTCTACGGCGCATCTGTAGAAATTGGCGAGAGTTTTTGGGGAAATGCCGAACTTCCTAAGCCTTGTAAGAAAGTAGAGGCATTGGAATACTTTCTTGGTCATTAGATTATTTTTTAATTTCAACACCTGATAAATAAAGTGGGGAAGAAGATTGCATACCGAATGTATAACTTCCTAGAGTCATGGAGTCGTACAGTGATGCAGTGTGGAAACAGGCCCTTCGGCCCAACTTACTAGAGAGAGTACAGAGTAGATTTATTGGAATGTTGCCTGGGTTTCAACAACTAAGTTACAGGGATAGGTTGAATAAGTTAGGTCTTTATTCTCTGGAGCGCAGAAGGTTAAGAGGGGACCTGATAGAGGTCTTTAAAATGATGAGAGGGATAGACAGAGTTGATGTGGACAAGCTTTTCCCTTTGAGAATAGGGAAGATTCAAACAAGAGGACATTACTTCAGAATTAAGGGACAGAAGTTTAGGGGTAATATGAGGGGGAACTTCTTTACTCAGAGAGTGGTAGCGGTGTGGAATGAGCTTCCAGTGGAAGTGGTGGAGGCAGGTTCATTGGTATCATTTAAAAATAAATTGGATAGGCATATGGCTGAGAAGGGAATGGAGGTTTATGGTATGAGTGCAGTCAGGTGGGACTAAGGGAAAAAAAAGTAGTTCGGCACGGACTTGTAGGGCCGAGATGGCCTGTTTCCGTGCTGTAATTGTTATATGGTTAGATGGTTATATTGGTTCAATATGGGTAGTCCGGGACAAGTTGCTGGTGATATTTACTGTAAATAAGCAAGTTATACAATCAAAGTCATCTTTAATCTGTACACATTGTATAGCGGTACAGCAGGTTGTTAGTTGTTAGTTCATCGTAACCGCTTCCAAGACTGCCCAGTGTAGGAAGTGGGTGTTAGTATAAAGCATACAGTAAGGTGGGGGTTAGTGATGCTATTTCTACTATGATTGGTTCACATGCAATAACCAATCTACATTTACTATGAACTTAAAGCTTTCAACCATCTTTAATTAGCCCCTTAAAAGGCAACAATGATACAAAAATTTAAAGTAAAAAAGCAGGTCAGACAAATCTCTGGAATAAACAAACCCCCTACGTTTAAGGTCGAGGCCCTTCTTGAGCTGATTTAGCTAAACAACTTGAATAGGTAATCTATTCCGGCCACGGTGGCGCAGAGATAGAGCTGACCTGCGGAGTGACTCCTGCTTCTTGATTCTATCACCGGAGAGCCGGGTTCGATTTGCCATGTACCTGTCTGTACACAGTTTGCACGTTCTCCCCGTGACCGCGTGGGTTTTCTCCGGGATCTTCGGTTTCTTCCCACACTCCAAAGATGACGTACTACCTAAGAAGTTGTTTTGTGCATCTTACTCCGTGGATGCTGACTGATTTGCTGCATTTTATTTAATATTCGCTTGCACAATTTACAATCACCCGCTTTTCAGATTGAAGTTGTAAGTGATTTGTAGATTTGCAAACCTTGAATAAATAAAAAATGCAGTAAATCAGTCAGAATGTGGCTGGAATGCAAATAGAGGAACAAACAATTTGCTCAGCTAGTTTGCTGCCCATTTCCAGAGGTGGTAGACTGAGGAAGGTGAGAGACAAATATGATCTAATGGACCAGGAAGCAAAGAGACTTTGATTTTGGGTCACTGCTGGAATGTGCTAAAGATTACTCCTTATGCAGCTTCCTTTGGGAAGTGGCAACCCTTCAGAAATGAAAGGATGAAAATAATTCCTCTGTCTGTCTGATCAAGTTCCTCCCCTAAATAAGGAATTTATTTAGCTCTTTCAAAGGAAAAACATTTATTTTTGCCACAAACCCCTAAATAATGGTTTTTTCTGTTTATTGGATTGAGTTCGCTGATAGGCCTCTGCTACATTTAGTCAGATACCACCCTTATTCAACATTCACCCTTCTGGCTCACTGAAATGAGCTATCATCCAATCCAATGGACTTTACCTTGAAGATCGCCACAAAATGCTGGAGTAACTCAGCGGGACATGCAGCATCTCTGGATGGAGGGAATTGGTGACGTTTCGGGTCGAGGCTCTTCTACAGACTGAGAGTCAGGGGAGAGGGAAACACAGAGATAAGGAAGTGTAAGGTGTGAAAATGGGACATCAAAGATGCAGCTTAAGGACATTGTAGAATAGATCATTGTTAGCTAGAAGAAGCGAGTGTCACCAAACTTCTGAATTCTCTGGGATGGAACCCTCTCCAAGACAGACGTGAAGCTCACCGTTTGACCTGTTGTTACAAAATGTTAAATGGTCAGCTAGACATAGATCACAAGACCTACACCAACCCCAAACCAATTAGGAGCAGACGAGGGCATTCGATCCAATTTGTGATCCCAGCTACAAAGACAGATGTGTACAGCAATTCGTTCTTCCCACGCACAATTAAAGCATGGAATAATCTCTATAGTTACCCAACCAGATGTAACTAAATTTAAAGTAGTACTTTCTTCCCAATAACCCTTTCTGGCTTAATCTCTCCCTTCACCACCTCCAGTTTAAATTCCAGTTGGAATATTTTGGAGGACCAAGTAACCAAGAAGAACCAAGACAACAAAACAAACAGAGATAAAATGTAATCAGGGAGACAGTGAGATTGGCTGGATAACTGGGAAGGAGGAGGGATGGAGAAAGAGGGAACTTGAAGTTAAAGAAGTCAATATCGGTTGGGTAGCTTACAACCAAAATATGAGGTGCTGTTCCTCCAATTTGCGTTGGGCCTCACTCTGACAATGGAGGAGGCCCAGGACAGAAAGGTCAGTGTGGGAATGGGAGGGGGAGTTAAAGTGCCGAGGAAGCAGGAGATCAGCTACGTTTAGGCAGAGTGAGCAGAGGTGTTCAGTGTAACGATTGCCGAGCCTGCACTTGATCTTGCCGATATATTGAAGACCAAATCTGGAACAGCCCATACAGAAGATGAGGAGGCTGACGGAGGACCTCTTTCTTCAAGTCATTTGTCGAGTATTGCAGGGCACCCACACAGTTGCAGGGACATTCACATTGACAGAATTGGAGGTCGGGTCTCAGGAACTGTGAGGCAACATCTGTGCCATTGTGTAGTGTCCTTTTATAATTCATCCATTACAACAATAGCAACATTTATGGGACTCTTCAGCTGCTGTGGATTGGGATGATCCCACTTGTGTTTTACTGAAACCCCTGTACTTGCAAATCCACACAGTTGAACCTAATTGGCAGATAAAAAATACTCAACACCACATGGTGAACTTCATAAGAACGTGAATGACAGGAGAATTGAGAAAAATAAGTTATTTAAAAGCCCTAGCGTCAACCTGTACAAAATAAATGCATAAAATTGATAAATACCCCACAGTAATTTAAACAGTTCATAGTTTGTACAGGAAAAGAATAAAGGAAGATTTATTGTTATAATAGAGCATTGAAATATATTTTTAACGTCAAGACAGTGACAAATTGTACAGAATTACTAAGAATCTACTGCACAATTGACAATGCAATTTGTCTGCTAATTCAACCTTATTCACAGAACCACAGAGTGATACAGCGTGGAAACAGGCCCTTCGGCCCAACCTGCCCAAACCGGCCAACATGTCCCATATACATTAGTTCCACCCGTGATTGCCCCATATCCCACCAAACCTGTTCTATCCATGTACCTGTCCAACTGTTTCTTAAACATTGCAATAGTCCTTGCCAACTACCTCCTCAAGCAGCTTGTTCCATACATCTCAGATTCATATTAAATCTTTTCCCCTTCATCCTAAACGTCGGTCCTCTCGTCCTCGATTCACCTACTCCAGGCAAAAGATTCTGTGCATCTATTCCTTGGAGCACAGGAGGATGAGGGGTAATTTTAGAGAGGTATAAAAAAATCACGAGAGGAATAGATTGGGTAGATGCACAGTCTCTTGCATAGTGAATCGGAGACCAGAGGACATACGTTTAAGGTGAAGGGGAGAAGATTTAGTAAGAATCTGAGGAGGTAACTTTTTCACACAAAGGGTGGTGGATGTATGGAACAAGCTGCCAGAGAAGGTAGTTGAGGCAGGGGCTATCCAAACATTTAAGAAACAGTTAGACAGGTATATGGATAGGAGAGGTTTGGATCGATGTGGACCAAACGCGGGCAGGTGGGACTAGTGTAGCTGGGACATGTTGGCCGGTGTAGGCAAGTTGGGCCAAAGGGCCTGTTCCACGCTGTATCACTCTATGACATAGAGACTATCTATTCACACTTTGGTTAATCTATCTGCACTCCTCCCATATGACTATTTCAATTCTAAAACCCGGTTTCAGTCGGCAAATACCAGCAGGAATTGAAATGAAGCGAATGTGAAACATTTCACTCTGGACAGTTGATAAGTGAGAAAGGAGATTTTCAAGGCCTGGAATCTGGTTTGCATTGTAAGAGCATACTTTACTTTTATAGGAGGAGGAGGCACTTCATGTTGAATAGAATACATTGGGCAAGTTTCAGATGCTGAATATTATGTCTCCCACTATCACAGAAACCTAATGTCCATGGCTGCTACTGATTGCGAAGAGGGAAATGATTGTAATCTGGTCAGACTGCAATCAGATGTTATGTTGCATTTATTTATTTTGAACTGTACATTTCCTTTTGACATACAATGTCCCTTTTATATGGCAAGCTCAGGCATTTCATGGCTAAGGAGATTGCCTTAAGCACTGGTGTGTGGAAATGAAGATGCAGTAACAGTCAAGCCTCTGTATTCACCCGAGCCAGTGTGAAAAAAGGAAATGTTCCTTATCCACAATATGCTGGGACTCAGCACTTATGCAGATCAGAAACTGTGTAGACAGAGAGGGAAGCTGCAACAACAACATATTTACAGGGGAGAAAAACTCATCTGCAAGTTCCTTTGCAATCAGGGGGTTAGAACAGTCAAAATCCCCCCACGAGAGAGAAAGCAAAGTCATTTAATTTGCATTTCTTTTTCTTTGTGATTTACAAAGCCAAAATGGCATAAGTAGTTAGTTGGTGAAATCATTTCCGATAAAACTCTGAAATAATTACTGATTGCTGAAGGATCATCTGAAATGAGGGAAATCGAAGTGCAAAAATAAACATAAGCTGAGAATGAGGAAAAGGTTTCAGGAGAGAGGATTGTGCCGAGGGAGAGGAGTCTCCCACTGGCAAGGCGCAGGCGGAAGGGTTCCTCTACCCCCTCCTCCCAACAAAGGAGGGAGACCGTTGCCAAGGGAGGAGTTTCCACCCCAAGGTGGAGGAAGGGAGGATCTTCTCATCCTTCATGGATGCAGTGGTTCCATTGGAGGAGTTCTCTTCTCTCCTCCCCTCCTGCTTCCCTACTAAGGGAGCGGAGATCCATTTAAACAGGTGAGTGATGTTCTAAGTCCTAACGTGAATGCCCTACTTTGTTTTGACATTTAGTTTGATGGCAGCTTTACCTAGATTATTCCATATTCTTTGATACTTTTATCCAACAAATATCTTTCAATTTTGCTCTTGAATAAGGCAGCACGGTGGCACAATGGTACTGTTGCCTTGCAGCGCTTGCAGTACGGAGTTTGCACATTCTCCCGGTGACTGCGTGGGTTTCCTACAAGAACTTCGGTTTCCTCCCACACTCCAAAGACGTACAGGTTTGTAGGTTAATTGGCTTGGTGAAAGTGTAAATTATCCCTAATGTGTGGGATAGTGTTAATGTGCGGGGATCGCTGGTCGGTGAGGACTCGGTGGGCCGAAGGGCAAGTTTCCGCTCTGTATCTCTAAACTAAACTATACTAAACTAAGTCCTAATGGGAATGGCCTACTTTGTTCTGTTATTCAGTTTGATGACAGCCTTACCTAGATTAGTCCATATCCTTTGATACTTTATCCAACAAAAATCTTTCAAATTTGGTTTTGAATACTCTTAATTGTCCCAGCATTAGCATCTTTTTTGACGAAGTTCTGAATCTGACCACTCCTTGTGGAACTCTTATGCAGCAAGCTACGATTGCTCGGTGCCTCATATGAAGTGAACTTACATCCATGTGCAGTGAACTTCACTGCAATGTACAGTAAATGAATTGACTATCGGTTTTGTTCCTGAAACATTTCTGACATTGTTTTTGCAAATAAAACCAGTTGAATATGGTTCTAAAAAAATTGGGAAACGATCCTGGAACTATGGAGACAACTTGTTGAAAGCATTTGTTAGACACAAACAGCTGGAATAACTCAACGGAACAGACAGCATCTCTGGAGAAAAGGAATGGGTGACGTTTCAGGTCGAGACCCTCTTCAGACCAAAATTTTAAAAAACGGAGACAGAGTTTGGGGATAGGGCCTGTGTACGCCTGGAACAGGGATGGTTCGACATGCCCTACAATGAAGCAGGCATAGCTGGGACCCATACGAGTGCCCATGGCTACAGCTTGGATTTGGAGGTAGTGGGAGGAGCCAAAGGAGATGTTGTTAAGTATAAGGATCAGCTCTGCTGGGCAGAGGAGAGTGTTGATCGAAGGAAATTGGCTGGTTAAAATCGGTTAAACCATTTCCACTTCACCGCTTTAATCGGTTGGTGCATTGTATCGTCAGCACACAAAAATGTGGCCATGATCAGCCACAAGTTTTTTTTTCTTTCATCCATTGATCAAAAATTAATTTTAAGTGTTGATGCAATTCATCGTAAAATCGCTTACACAGGAACGTAAATCACAACGCCAACAAAAAGCAGCAGAAACTCTACTTGCTTACCACAATGTCTCCATAATGATCGTAAAGACCCTGCTCTGAAGTTGAACATAGTTGACACCACAGTGAAGAGATTGTGGGCTTCCCTACCAAGAAGTAGCAGCTTGGCTGGAAGAGTCTGTGTACCACGTGTACATGGAGTGCGTGAGGCTGCAGCCACTGTTTGAATATCTAAAGGGGCTGCTCCTTGCCTTCTGGCTGCATTTTGCACCCACCATCCTCATCTTTGGACACCCTGTGCGTAGGGGAGAGGGTAGGGCTGAAGATGTCCTGGTTGGGTTGCTCCTGGGCCTGGCCAAGCTGGCCATCCGCGAGTCACGGCGCCAGACGGTGGAGGGCTATACCCGAGCCGGCTGCCTGCCCCTTTTCCGGGGATACGTCCGTGCCCGGGTGGGATTAGAAAGGGAATACGCCCTGTCTACGGGCACCCGGAGGGAGTTCCGGGACCGCTGGGCTCCGCAGGGTGTTGAATATATCCTCAATAAGGATTGTAGCATAGTTGGATAATAGTTCATTATGGATATATGTTTGTATTGTAGTATGGTGGTGGGTTCTGGCTTGTTTTATAGTAGTGTCAATATTATTTTTTAATAATTGAATAAGCTTTTCGATAAAAAAAATAAGTAGCAGCTTTGGTTTACTGTGAATGAACAGGAGATCGAGGAGCTAATCAACCACAGACAAAATACAACCTTAGGTTGAAAGCTCCACTCTTGTTCCAAGCTCCAGCAGAAAACCCGTGACCTCGAGAACAAAGGAAAGTCGTGGAGAGTGCAGTAGAGTTGGCAACAGCCATGACGTGCACTGTTTCTTCAACTTTAAAAAGGCACCGCTGGCCAAAGAGCTAAGGCTCCGTACCGTTGAGTGCCAAGAATGGCAGTGAATCTATCACAGAGCCAGTCAACACTCACTGGAAGGACGACTTTGAAGATCTTCTCCACTGTGTCTCTATCCTTGATGCGAGTGTCCTTAGCTTCATCCCACAGCAACCTCTTTAGTCAGGAAAGTTTCACATACAGGAGACAGCACTTGAGTGGAGAGGGTGGACAGCTGGGATAGTTCTTCCTGGGGGCATGTAAAAGTTTGTTTCAATCTCACTACAGATAGCTGGATATGCCCACTGCAATTTACATAGCTGTCCCAACTCCTGACATCACATAATCAACATCTGACTAGGTAGCAGAGCGTGGCGTTTGACTTTTCCGGTCCATTCTACTCTTCACCTCAACATTATTCCCTCATCCTATCCCCCATATCCTTGATTCTTTTAACCTCAAAATATCAATTCCCCAAATTGCCAATGTCTGTTCATCTGTATTGAATGATCTTAATGATTAGGCCATCACAGTGCACTGGAGCAGAGGGTTACAAACACTAGTTTTCTTGGATAAATCACCGGATTCAGGCCACCGAGTTTGTAAAGCAAGGCATTTTATTACACTACCAAATAAGGCGCATAGACTCACGTATCCGCGTACACACTCACAAGCCCCGAGTACAGAACAGAGCACACCTCTGGGTGGTGACCCCGTTTGTGACTGGGTCTAAGGTCTGGGTTCTCTCCACCACTGGAAGGGCGCCCAATGCAGTTTTTCATGGGGTTTCTAGTCCACCCTCCCGTGAGACAACCATTAGCCTGTACAATCGGGCCGTGCCACACTTAGCCTGTTGTGGGCACTGTTTCTGTACTAAGAGTGGTCGGGTGCGTAGGTGGTCTGCCAACTACTGCAGTATTTTGCTCAGCAATCCCAGACATTCCCAGACATGTTTGGGAACATCTTCGAAAATCTTCTACTTGTTTTCGAAGGGGTTGGAATGCTGTGCTGGGAATATAGCAGTCCTAAATAGTTGACCTTTTATTCTGAGGGCGCAACGCCTCGTTCTAGAGTCCTTGACCAGAAGAAGGAGTAAGCCATTTAGAACGGAGATGAGGAAACACTTTTTCTCACAGAGAGTGGTTAGTCTGTGGAATTCTCTGCCTCACAGGGCGGTAGAGGCAGGTTCTCTGGATGCTTTCAAGAGAGAGCTAGATGGGGCTCTTAAAAATAGCGGAGTCAGGGGATATGGGTAGAAGGCAGGAACAGGGTACTAATTGGGGATGATCAGCCATGATCACATTGAATGGCGGTGCTGGCTCGAAGGGCCGAATGGCCTACCCGTGCACCTTTGGTCTATTGTCTATTGAAGCATTCTCGCTTTTTCCATTCTGTTGTGCCCTGTAAGAATTATCTTCAGATCTGTCTCTCTTCCAATGTAGAGGTGGTGATAAATTCTCCTGGATTGGCCTGGGGCTTTTTGGAATGAGAAATCATTCTCCAGGCTACATCTGTAATTAAACTTGGCAAGAATTACAGCAGCAGCAAACACAACAGTAATTTTACAAAAACCTACTGAACCTTTTTGCTAGTTACAGACTAGAATGAATACATGGGAAGAGTTTTGAAAATTAAATTGAAGGCCAACAATGAACAATCTGCTCCTCGCTGACCCTAAAAATGTCGTCAGGTGGATAGTGTGGTTTAGTTTAGTTTATTGTCACGTGTACCGAGGTACAGTGAAAAAGATTTGTCGCATGCTAACCAGTCAGCGGACAGACAACACATGCTTTTATAATTGAGCCATTCACAGTGTGTCCATGATAGAGGGAATAACGTGAATAACATTTAGTGCAAAATGAAGCCAGTGAAGTCTGATCAATGATATTGCAAGAGACTCCAATGGGTTCAGGACTGCTCTCTGGTTGTGGTAGGATGGTTCAGTTGCCTGATAACAGCTGGGAAGAAACTGTCTCTGAATCTGGAGGTGTGCGTTTTCACATTTCTATTCCTTTTGCCCGATGGGAGAGGAGGTAGTGGCCAGGGTGCGACTCGTCCTTGATTATGCTGTTGGCCTTGCCGAAGCAGTGTGAGGTCTAAATGGAGTCAATGGAAGGGAGGTTGGCTTGTGTGATGGTCTGAGCTGCATCCACAATTCTCTGCAATTTCTTGCGGTTTTGGATAGAGCTGTTCCCAAACCATGCTGTGATGCATCCTGATAAAATGCTTTCTACGGCACATCTGCAGGTTGGTGTGAGATGTAGGGGACAAGCCAAACTTCCTAAGGCTTCTAAGGAAGTAGAGGTGTCGTTGTGTTTTCTTGGCTGTTGTTTCAATATGGGTGATCCAGGAGAAGTTGTTGGTGATATTTACTCCTAGGAATGTGAAGTTTGCAACCACCTCTATTTTTGCTCCGTCAATGCAAACTGGGGTATGTGTACTGCTTCCCTTCCTGAAGTCCATCACTACTTCCTTTGCCTCGCTATCATTTGACAGAGGCGTTTTCATGCTTGTTTTGATGGGGAATGATATTGAGTACAACTGTTCACACAGCATTATGCAGTTATTGGTGAGACCACGCTTGGAGTACTGCGTAGCAGTTCTGGTCGTCAAGCTGTAGGAAGTATCTCATTAAGTCAAGTTAAGTCAAGTTTATTTGTCACATACACATACGAGATGTGCAGTGAAATGAAAGTGGCAATGGTAAAGTTGAGAATGGTGAGGAAGAATTTCACCATAATGTTACCTGAGATTGTGGGTTTATGGTTGGATGGGCTGGGACTGTTCTCCGGAGGCTGAGAGGTGACCTTATTCAGGTGTACAAACTTTTTTCCAAGGTAGCGGACTCTAAAATTAGAATGCATAGGCTTAAGGTAAGAGTGGAGAAATTTACGAGGAACATCAGGGGCAACATATTTCATTCTGTGGGCAGTTTGCATCTGGAATGAGCTGCCAGAGGAAGCCTCTGAAGCAGATATAATTATGATTTTCTAAAGACATTTGGAAAAATATATAGATAGGAAGGTTTTAAAGTGCTATTGGGCAAAAGCAGGCAAATGGTATGATCCCAGTATCCCAGGGGGAGGGGACAGTCCAGTTTTAGAATCCTCGTGTTTGTTTGTATGTTTGTTCCGGTTAAGGCGCCATGCACATGGCAGCCAGCCAACAGTTGTTTAGAGTGATAGAGTCATAGAGTGATACAGTGTGGAAACAGGCCCTTCGGCCCAACTTGCCCACACCAACCAACATGTCCCAGTTACAGTGGTCCCGCCTGTCTGCATTTGGTCCATATCCCTCCATGCGGGAGTGTCGCGGCGAGTCGTGTGTGCGGCAGGAGTGTCCCAGGGAGCCACGCGGGCCAGATCTACCTGCCGAACAACTGCGACACCGAAGACTGGAGCGAAGACCAACTACTGGAACACGCCACCACAGGCCTGACTAGCCTCATAGGCCTCCCAGGGGACTGTGGAGAAGCCGGGCGGCGAGGCCTGCCAGGGTCGAAGGAGCCTCAGTGACGGCGGCGATGGAAGCCTTGGTGGCGGCAGCGGGAATCTCAGCGGTGGTGGAAGCCTCGGCGGCAGCGGGAGCCTCAGCAGCAGTGGGAATCTCAGCGGTGGTGGGAGCCTCGGCGGCAGTGGGAATCTCAGCGGTGGTGGGAGCCTCGGCGGCAGTGGGAATCTCAGCGGTGGTGGGAGCCTCGGCGGCAGCGGGAGCCTCAGCGGCAGCGGGAGCCTCGGCGGTGGTGGGAATCTCAGCGGTGGTGGGAGCCTCGGCGGCAGCGGGAGCCTCGGCTGCAGCGGGAAACTCAGTGGCCGTGGAATGTGAGGGAGAAGGACGTTGAGTGGGAGGACTGCTGTGAGGGACGGTGGGAGAACAAAGGGGGACCCAGTGTGGGAGAGGGAGAGGGGGGGGGGGCACTAGCTAAGAATCCTCTCCCAGGGGATGTCTGCATTTGTTTGTTTGCTTGTTTGTTCATTTGTTCCGGTGAAGGCGCTGTTCACACGGCAGCCACACAACAGTCGCTAGTTCTTTTCTTTTTTTTTCACTTTTAATTTCAAGTTCTTTTGTACCTTGTGTGTTGTGACTGTTGGCAGACCAAGTTCCCAAGATTCTGCATCTATCATGCAGCCTCTAGTTGCAGCCTCATCCGCTGAGTCTCCAGCATTTTGTGTCTACCTCTGTAAATTACCCGCAGGAATATATTTAATATGTGAAACGTCAATCTTTTTATTTTGCATCAGCAAAGAAGTATTATAAGCAGACTCTGATATCCAGGCATTGTTGTTTGGTTCAATTGCGTGACACATCATAAGGATTGGGTTTTCATTATGATTACCACGTTTCCAGCTAATACAATAAAAGCTCACTACACCCACCTTTATCATGTATTGTACAATCCCTGCAAAAAGCTTGTTTCTCTTCAATTATTCAATCTGCACCAGCTCCAAGTCTCTGAATCTAATCTTTGCATCTCTTTGGATTTTACCTTGGTGGAGGTAAAATGTGATTTTCCCAATACTTGAGAACAAAAAAATTGTTATTTATTCATCGTAGAGTGTTCTTTAGTAATGCTCTGCCTGTACCTGTTATATTTAATTTGTTCCAACCAGAATATGCAGTTTGCATTGTAAATCAGGCACTTCACTCTTAACCTTGAAGAAAAAGTTTGTGTCTTCTTGAAATTAAGAAACAAAAATTCTACAGATGCTGGAAATCTGGAACACCAACAAAAAATGCTGCAAATCTCAGATGTCAGGTAGCATGGGTGGAGAGAAATAATCAACACTGCAGCTCAGAGACCACTTGGGTGGTACAGTGGCACAGCTAGGAGAGCTGCTGTCTCACAGCGCCAGCGATCAGGGTTTGAACCTGACCTCTAGTACTGCCTGTGTGGAGTTTGCACGTTTTCTCTGTGATGGCGTGGTTTTCCTCCGGGTGCTCCGGTTTCCTTTCACACACATGCATCATAAAGACATGCAGGTTTGTAGATGAAACGGTCTCTGCAAAGTACCTGTAGTGCATTTTTAGTGTAAGGGAGTAGATGTGAATATCGGATAACCCATAGTGTGAATGAGTGGTCAATGCTCGGCAAGGCTTGAGAGGGCCAAAGGGCCTGTTTCCATGCTGTGTGTTTCAATCCATCATTGAATCAACTTTCACAGCCAGACCTGCTGAGTTTTACAAGCATTTCCTGTTTTCAAGTCTCCCTTATTCATCATCAAAATAAATGGCTTGAAGATAGACACAAAATGCTGGAGTACCTCAGCGGGACAGGAATCATCTCTGAAGAGAAGGAATTGGTGACGTTTTGGTTCGAGGCATTGGGGGGAGGAGGGTGGGGGGGATGTGTACGGGCAGAATGGACAAGTCCTGTTCCTGTTCCTTGGGGGCTTTCGGGTAGGGGCAGAGACTGAGGAGGCCAGTGGTCTCCTTTGGGGCCAGGCAACAGCCTGCTGATATTCCCAGCCCCCAAACAGCTCCTGGAGAAGCAATATTTGACTTGGTTTTGACTTCTCCTAACATGATAAGCATGGTGGCGCAGCGGTAGAGCTACTACTTTACAGCGCCAGAGACCTGGATTTGATCCTGACCATAGGTGCTGCCTATATGGAGTTTGTACATTCTCCCCATGACCTGCGTGGATTTTCTCCAAGATCATCAGTTTCCTGCCACACTTCAAAGGTTTATGGGTTTGTAGGTTAATTGGCTTGCGATGAATTGTAAAATTGTCCCCAGTGTGTATAGGATAGTGCTAGAGTGTGGGGATCGCTGGTCGGCTCGAACTGAGTGGGCCGAAGGGCCTGCTTCTGCGCTGTATCTCTAAATTAAACTAAACGGTATCATTGCTGGGTGGCTGACATGCATGGATTCCATTCTTGTCATTAAGCTGGAGCTTCTAAAGGGCCTGTCCCGCAAGCATGCGACTGCATGCGGCAAGCGCGACCTAACGTGGTCGCTTGAGCCGTACGGCCTCGCGGGGCCGGTCCCACGTCGATCGCCGGAGTTGTATGGAGTTGTGTAGAGCTGGGCCCGACATCGCGCGGGGCTCCAAAAAACGGACCGTGTTCAAAAAATTCGCGTGACAACGGCCTGCCGGCCCGCAGCCACCTCAACGCCGTACGCACCGCCTCGACAGGCATATGCAGCGTCTTGATGCCGTACGTCACGCGCAAACTTCCCGCGGACTTCGCTCGAACTTCGCGTCACTCACTCGACCTCCGTGCGGCCCCCGCTTCCGGTTTGGTCGCGCTTGCCGCATGCAGTCTCATGCTTGTGGGACAGGCCCTTAACTATTCAACAGGCATCTGTCTGCCTTCAGTGCAGTGGGATCCTCTTCAAAGTCATGATTCACTTTGTAAAATCAAACACAGCGGGTCAGAGGCACGATCATAGAAAGTGAACCAGATGAGTTTTTCTTGGCAATACAACTCTTTATGGTCACGATGGTTGTTCATTTTCTTTTAAGTTCCAGGTTGTTAACTGGACTCAAATCTATACTTGGGATGTGTTAAAATGAGAGAGGCAGATGGTGGGGAACCAGAGTAGTTGGTTAGAGATTGGAAGGAGTGATGAGAAGGTAGAGGGTAGGACCAGGAAGTCTCAAAGGTAGGACAGACAGTTTGAGGTGAAGGAATATGGTGATGCTAATGGGATGAAGCATGCTTATTTCAAATCAAGGAGTGTTGTGGAGAAAGCAGATGAACTTGGAGCTTGGACTGATGCTTGGGACTATGATATTGTGGCCTTTGTGGAAATGTGAGGGTCGTAAGTGGCAACTCAATGTTCCAGGATTTTGATATTTCAGATGTGGTAGAGAGGGAGGCAAAAGGTGTGTGCTCTTCCAAAGAAGGGTGCCACATCTTGAAGCCACATAGAGTTACCATGCTACTCTGTATCATCTGGTGTCAGAGACCTGTCAATGACAGCCTGCTCTTGTCAAAATCTAAGATAGACACAAAATGCTGGAGTAAAGGGCCTGTCCCACGAGCATGCGAATCCATGCGGCAAGCGCGACCTAAGCGAGTCCATGCGGCAAGCGCAACCTAACCTGAAGCGGGGGCCGTGCGGACGTTGGGTGAGTGACATGAAGTGCGAGCGAAGTCCGCGGGAAGTTCGTGCGCGACGTACGGTGTCGAGGCGGCTGCGGGCCGGCAGGCTCCGGCGGTCGAAGTGGGACTGGCCCCGCGAGGTCCTACAGCTCAAGCGACCACGTTAGGTAGCGCTTGCCGCATGGAGTCCCATGCTCGTGGGGCAGGCCCTTAACTCAGCGGGAGAGGCAGCATCTCTGGAGAGAAGGAACGGGTGACATTTCTGGTCGAGGTCCTTCTTTGTGTCAGAATCTCTCCTATCATGACAGTTTAGTGTTGTGAATAGTGACGGACTCATGTGGATTGTTCAGAGGCATAACAATGACGTACTATAGAAGCAGACTCTCTCATGTATCGTATTGAAATAAAGAATAGTGCCATGACCAGGGTCATTCCATTGGGCAGAGCCAGTTGCCAGTTAGTTCAGATGCCTTTGGAAATTTGGAAAGTATTTGAACAAACTTGGATTGTTGTACCTAGAATATTGGAGGTTGAGGGGAAGACCTGATAGAAGGTTATTAAATAACGAGAGGCATACATGGACAGAGAGAACCTCGTTTCCAAGGTGGAAATAACATGTACTAGAGGGCATTGCTTTTGGAAATGTAATGATAGTTTCAAATTAATGATGTGCGACAACATTTTGTAGGTCATAAGGTCATACGTGATAGACCCATTCAAGTCTACTGCGCCATTTAATCATGGCTGATATATCTCACCCTCCTAATCCCATTCTCCTGCCTTCTCCCCAAAAGACCTGACACCCGTACTAACACCAATAATCTATCTATCTCTGCCTTAAAGGTCAACCTGTATCTTGTGCCTTTCTCTTTGAGTAATGTTGTCAGGGTTTTGGGGAGAAGGCAGGAGAATGAGGTTGAGAGGGAAAGATAGATCAGTCATGATTGAATGGGAGAATAGACTCAATGAACCAAATGACCTAATTCTGCTCCTATCGCTTCTGAACAAATAATGTCCATTATTGAAACATCATTGTTAGAGGATTCACAAAGCAGCGATCTGAGTCGTGTTTCTTTAGCGGAAGCTTTGTGCGAGCATTAGGAGCTGAGTGTGGCTGTCAAACTATGAAAGCTCAGGTCTGCATTGAAAAGTTGACATATCACTGGTTGCAGTGTCAGAGATTTGACAGCAACTTCAAATGAAACCAGGAAACGATTGTGTAGGTCATGATCAAGTGAAGTGATGCCTATGGCAGCAGCTGTCTGAATCGGTGGGGTGGTGGAGTATTACGTGCCTTTATGAAGCTCGTTATCAGACTTGTTACTTTGTATAGTTCTGATTCAACGTGTAAGAAGACGTCTTCCTCAGACAGTCGTTTGATGAGCTCGTGAAAGGTTTGTAAATGTAGGACATCTATTTAGTCTTGGATTTATTCAGGAAGTAGGAGCTGCCTTGTGCACAGAGCAATCGTGTGTTTTATTGCACGACAGGACAGTCAGCAGGAAATGACCATTTCAATAACGTCCGTGGTTCTGCATTAGCTTGCGATTTTTGGCTCTCAACCAGAGAGCAGAGAAATTGAGTGGGTTTTTCAGTGAAGCCACCTGGCCACCCTCTTCTCCCCTCTCCCATCAGGCAAAAGGTGCAGAAGTGTGAAAACGCACACCTCCAGATTCGGAGACAGTTTCTTCCCAGCTATTATCAGCCAACTGCGTCATCACAACCTCATTGGTGACCCTCGGTCTTTGCTGGCTTTACATTGCACTAAACGTTATTCCCATTATACATGTATCTATACACTGTGAATGGTTCAATTGCACTCATGTATTCTCTTTCCCTTGACTGGATAGCATGCAACAAAAGATTTTTACAGATGCTGATATGTCAGGAATATGTGTTAAGGTTCATTTTTTTTAAAACAGGCAACTCACAATAGGTTAGGTAAACTATACAAGCATTACTGTTACGTCAGATGGAAGTGGCTGGAGATGTTACAGTCCAGAAGTATCCAGTGAATATTCTGGCTCCCCCAAGATACCACTCTAATGATCAAAGACATACAACATCTTTTATAGTGTTTTGGATTCATAATCACATTCTTATACAGAGTTGCAGCAATGACATTTAACACAAATTAATCACAGGCTCTACCCATTCAAAGTATACTTGTCACTAATACAATACTTGTCATCTATGGTTATATCAATCACAAACTGTTGATCACAAAAGCTAAACAACAGGAACTTAGTCAAAAGCCCAACTTTTGCAATTCCGCCTTAACAATGTAATCATCAATATCAATAACAGCACAGAAGACTTCTGTTTACAGAAACTACCAACTTCTCAGGAAATACATCCTCTCCCACCATTGTCAATGATTTTTGCTTGGGCATAACAGGAAGCAGTTTGAATGCTGGCCTCTAACTTCCTGATTCCCCATCTCCTCTACAGCACAGGATTATCCAGCTTCAGTTTATTCAGAACCCAAAGAAGTCAAATTAATTATTTACTTAATAAAATATTTTACATTATAATTTATATTGTATAACTAGGATATTCTCACATGTTGCCAGGGATGGTGGTTAGAAGCAGATATAACCGTGGCATTTAAGAAAGATGTTGGGAATGGCGTGATATAGATCACATGCAGGCAGAGGGGATTAGTAAAATGATGGTGACGAGTGGCAAAGTTTCAAGGCATCATGTTCAGCTGAAATGCTTGTTCCTGAGTTGTACTGATCTGTGATCTATGTTCTACGTTCTTTTTGAAACATCTAAAACAAATAATAAAAGATTTCCTTTCATCTGAAGTCACTAGAAAATAAGCATATACGGATTCAAGAAATCTCCTGTTATAGATTTAGTAAGATTCTCCCACCTCTCCTGATGGGCAGTCCCAGCTGATAATGATAGTAATGGAGACATACAGCTCAAAAACTCACCCTCCGGCTCAACTTGTAAATACCAACCAATTGTCCACATTTGACCTATATCCCACTATATCCCTTTAAACCTTTCCTATTCATGTATCTACCAGAATGTCTTTAAACATATCTTTGGGTGGCATGGTGGCACAGCGTTAGAGTTGCTGCGTTACATCGCTTGCAGCGCCTGAGACCCGGGTTCAATCTTGATTACGGCTGCTGTCTGTATGGAGTTTGTTTGCTCTCCCTGTGATCGCGTGGGTTTTCTCCGAGATGTTTGGTTTCCTCCCACACTCCAAAGACGTACAGGTCTGTAGGAAAATTGGCTTGGTGTATGTGTAAATTGTCCCAAGTGTGTGTAGGATAGTGCTAATGTGCGGAGAACACCAGTCGATGCGGACACGGTGGGTCGAAGGGCCTGGTTCTGTGCTGTATCTCTAAACTAAACATTACCTGTCTCAACCACTTTCTCCTGCAGCTCATTCCATCCTCTGCTTGAATAGGTTGGCCCTCAGGTTCCTATTCAATCTTTCTGACCTCACCTTCCCTCATCTCACCTGGGAATCATTTTCCCAGAATGGACAAATCAAATGCCAAAAGGCAAAGTTTAAAGGAGATGTGCAGGGCGTATGTTTTTACACAGGGGATGGTATGTGCCTGAAATGCACTGTCAGGGGTGGTGGTTCAAACAGATACGTGAGTGGCATTTAAATTAGTTTTGGATAGGTGTATAGACATGCTGGGAATGGAGGGATATGGGTTATGTGCAGGTAGATAAGCCTAAACCTACCTAATCTCCCGGTTGCCAAACACGTTAACTCCCCCTCCAACTTGAGGTTAAGGAGCCATTAGGAATAGTGACCATAATATGGTCAAATTTAATCTACTATTTGAGAGGGAGAAGGGTAAATCGGAGGTGTCAATGTTACATTTGAATAAAGGGGACTATGGGGCCATGAGGGAGGAGCTGCCCAAAGTTGACTGGAAAGATACCCTAGCAGGGATGGCAGTGGAACAACAATGGCAGGTATATCTGGGAATAATACAGAAGATGCAGGATCAGTTCATTCCAAAGAGGAAGAAAGATTCCAAGGCGAGTAAGGGGCGACAAGGATGTCAGGGACAGTATAAAAATAAAATAAAAGAAGTACAACATAGCAAAGATGAGCAGGAAGCAAGAGGATTGGGTAACGTTTAAAGAGCAACATAAGATAACTAAAAAGGCAATACGGGGAGAAAAGATGAGGTACGAAGGGTAAGCTAGCCAAGAATATAAAGGAGGATAGCGCGCGGCCCCCTCTTCCGGTTTGGTCGCGCTTGCCGCTTGCAGGTCGCATGCTTGTGGGACAGGCCCTTTAGTCTTCTGTGCTCCAAACTCAGCTTCTGGACTCCAGGGAACATTCTCGTAAATTATATCTGCGCTCTTTCCAGCTTAATGAAATCTTTCCTATAAAAGGGAGAACATTTAAAAAAGAAATAATCGGAACTTTTGCACATATGATGAACCTAGTTCTATTCCCTTAAGATGTTCTTGTGCAGGAGTTTGCAGATCTCATGTCAATCCTTTGATCAGAGCCCTGATCTGCTTTTAGGTTTGGTGCACAAACAAATATGGATGGTGAGCACCATGATGATGATCAGCGTCTATCTTTGGTGTGACAGTTGTCTCATTTCATCGGCTTCATGTATTGCACGCATGGAAGAGGTGCTTTACATGCTGCTTGCATCTATTCATTCAAGTGTGCTCTTAATGAAATCTCACATCTTTGCGAGGGAGTGGTGGAATGGATGTAACCACCGGCTAAAGCAAAAGCATAGTTAGGACAGGGAAATAATCCCACCACTTAATTAACCAGGTTCCCGAACGCAAGAACTATTTATACATGTAACATTTTTGTTTTTAATTCATTGTAACTCTTTTTTGATTTTTATTGCCGAGTTAAAACCCCATCCTGTGGGAAGGACTCGCGGCAGCTGGTTTCATAGTGCCTTCATTGTTGGTCACATGGACCGCTTACAACTTGGTGCTTGGGTTCAGATTGCCCAGTCACCGATGGCTTGTGTGGGAAAATGACCCCCACCCTCCCGTCTCCATCAGGCAGTGATATGAAGGACGCGGGGGTCTGGACTAATCGCTGACAAGTCCCGCCTCCCCGGCAACGTCATGTCCGTTATTTGACTTTTCGGTTAAGCGGCCATTCGGTTCGTTGGCTTGTAGGCGATGCAGCCTTTTGGTTAGTTGGTGTTTCCGCAGAGCGGCCATTCGGTGCGTTTGCTTTTAGGTGTCCCACCCTTTAGGATAGTTGGCGTTTCGGCTTTGTACACTTTCGGGTATTTGGCGTGTCGGCTTAGTTTCCATTCAGTTATTTGGCTTCCACTTCTTTGCTTTGGCTTCTCGTCCTTCAACGCCACGTCCGCACGTGCTGAGCTATAGGCAGAGGTTGAGAAGGCTGGGACTTCCTTGGCGTGCCGGAGGATGAGGGGTGATCTTATAGAGGTGTGTAAGATCATGAGAGGAATAGATCGGGTAGATGCACAGAGTCTCTTGCCCGGAGTAGGTGAATCTAGAACCAGAGCACATAGGTTTTATGTCTACAATGGGAATCTTTGAAGGGTGGTGGGTGTTTGGAACAAGCTGCCTGAGGAGGTAGTTGAGACTGGGACTATCCCAACATTTAAGAAACGGTTAGACAGGTATATGGGTAGGTTTGGAGGGATATGGACCAAACGCAGGCAGGTGGAACAAGTGTAGCTGGGGCATGTTGGTCGGTGTGGGCAAGTTGGGACGAAGGGCCTGTTTCAACGCTGTTTCACTCTACGACTCAAAGACACTTGCCGATTAGACATTCCTATGTTTTGTCAGGATGAAAAGCACCATATGTTATGTGTTATAATAACAGTCGTACAGCATGGAAACAGGCCCTTCAGCCCAACTTGCCCATGCTGACCAAGATGCCCTATCCACATTACTCCCACCTGTCCGTCCAATCCTTGGAAAACAAGATGAAAGTCGTCAGGGCGAGGATCAGATTCCAGCGAGACACAAGAGACTGCAACATCCTCTGTCTGACCGAGACATGGCTGATCCCACTGATGCCAGATCAGGTAATCTGCCCAACCGAGTCAGCATGGGAAATCCAAGGGTGGAGGAGTTTGCTTCATGACCAACAATAACTGGTGCAACTCTAGGGATATGAAGACGTTTTCCCGTTCCTGCTCACCGGCCCTGGAGCATCTGACTCTCATGCCGCCCATTCTCCCTTCCCCTCAGTGATCGTCACAGCCGTCTACATTCCACCGCATGCGGACACCGGCGTGGCACTCTCAGCCCTACACGATGTGTTATGTCAGCATCAGAACAAGAACCCTGATGCGGCTATGATG
This sequence comes from Leucoraja erinaceus, assembly GCF_028641065.1. Taxonomy (NCBI): domain Eukaryota; kingdom Metazoa; phylum Chordata; class Chondrichthyes; order Rajiformes; family Rajidae; genus Leucoraja; species Leucoraja erinaceus. Next base: position 3,643,109 of record NC_073397.1, read on the forward strand.
GTGGCTAGAGATTTTAATAAGGCAAATCTAAAAAAAGTTATGTCTAACTTCTGCCAACACATCACATGTACCACTAGCGGGGAAATAACTTTGGACCACTGCTACACGCCGTTCAAGAAAAGCTACAAGGCCGTTTCTCTCCCTCCTTTTGGAACATCTGACCACGCTGCCATTTTCCTGCTGCCGGAGTATAAACAACGGATAGTACGGGAAGCGGCAGTGACGAGGGGAGTAAAGCGGTGGTCTGACCAATCAGAGGCCATGCTGCAGGATGCACTGAGCGATGTCGACTGGAATATGTTCCAAGCAACTTCCAGAGACGTCAGTGAGTTCACGGAAGCGGTCACGGACTTCATTACAATAGCCAACAACATCATCCCCACGGTAAGGGTTAGCATATTTCCTAACCAAAACCCTGGGTGGACAGGTCAATTAGCGTTGCCTTGAATGCTCGCACAGCTGCCTACAACTCCAGCCTGGTATCGCCAATATGGATGACTACAAGGCAGAGTCCTACCGACTGCGAAGGGCGGTGAAGGACGCAAAAAGGCGGTACAGGGACAGGATGGAGTTGCAGATGGAGCAGCAGGACACCAGACGCCTTTGGCAGGGGCTACGGACTAACTACTGGAGCAGCCCCCCCCTCAACCAGAAGTGCCGGCACCTCCCTAGCTGATGACCTGAACTCTTTCTACGCATGATTCAAGACGGGCAACATCACCCCTAGCTCGCTGGCTAACAACAACACCGCTAGCGTGCTGGCTAGCGAGGCTGGAGGGAGGGCCACCGCTGGGGATGTGCACACATTCTCGGTGACCAAGCACGACGCGAGGAGGGCTCTGACACGTGTGAACACGAGGAAAGATGTAGGCCCAGATGGTATATCTGGGCGAATACTAAAGTCTTGTGCTACGCAGCTAGCTCCGGTGCCCACTACAATATTCAACCTCTCCCTGGCCAAGTCCGTGGTTACTGCCTGCTTCAAGAGATCCACCCTTGCACCAGTGCCTAAGAATGCCTCTCCAGCCTGCTTGAATGACTACCGACTGGACTCCCTCACCTCTGTAGTCATGAAATGCTTGGAGAAGCTGATCAGGAACCACATCAGCGACTTCCTCTCTCGCACCATGGACCCGCTGCAGTTCGCATGCTGTCCAAACAGATCCACGGAAGATGCGGTCTCTCAGGTTCTGCACACCACTCTCTCTCACCTTGACAGCCAGAAGGGGGGCTATGTGAGGATGCTGTTCATTGCTTTCAGTTCAGCTTTCAATACCATACTCCCCACCAGACATGCTGAGAAGCTGCTGGAACTGGGACTGACCCTGTGTGCCTGGGTCCTGGACTTTCTCACTGCTAGGCCCCAGGTGGTCAAGATGGGGAGACATACCTCCAACCCCCTCACCCTGAACACAGGATCCCCCCAAGGTTGTGTCCTCAGCCCCTTACTGTACTACCTGCCAGGTTCAGCTCCAACTCCATCATCAGGTTTGCTGATGACACTGTGGTGGTGGGCCTGATCTCCGATAACGATGAGAAGGCCGACCTGGAGGAGGTGTATCTTGTATGTACATGTGACAAATAAAGGTGACTTGACTTGTCTTGGTCCATATCCCTCTAAACCTTTCCGATCCATATACGTGTCCAAACTTAAATAATTAGGAAGGAACTGCAGATGCTGGTTTACACCGAAGACAGACACAAAAAGCTGGAGTAACTCAACGTGTCAGGCGACATCTCTGGAGAAAAAGAATAGATGGTGTTTTGGGTCAAGACCCTTCTTCAGACTTATTTAAATGTTTTTATAGTACCTGCTTCAACTACCTCCTCTGACAGCTTGTTCTATATATCCACTACCATCACTGTGAAGGAAATAGGCAAAGTTTCGGGCCGAAACCAAGGGTTTCGGCCCGAAACGTTGCCTATTTCCTTCGCTCCATAGATGCTGCCGTACCCACTGAGTTTCTCCAGCAATTTTGTCTACCTTCAATTTTCCAGCATCTGCAGTTCCTTCTTGAACACTCTGTGAAAAAATGTTGCCCCTTGGGTTCCTATTAAATCTTTTCCCCCTTATCTTAAATGTATGCGGTGCTGGCTCGAAGGGCCGAATGGCCTACTCCTGCACCTATTGTCTATTGTCTATGGCCCCTGGTTCTTGATTAATCTACTCTGGTTAAAATACTTTGTTCATTTAACCTATTTATTCCCCTCATGATCATATACACCTCAACAAGATCACCCCTCATCCTCGGCTCTAAGGAATAAAATCCCAGCTGACTAGCGTCTCCCTATATCCTATGCCTTCAAATCATGGTAACATCCTCGTAAATCTTCTCCAGCTCCACAACATCCTTTCTGTAGCAAGGTGACCAACACTAAACACAACACTCCAAATGTGGCTTCACCAACATCTTGCACACTGCAACATATCATCCCAACTCTGTACTTAGGAACTGCTGACAGGAACTGATTCCACATTAATGGAAGCCCGCACTGTAGTTCAAGTCAAGTCAAGAGCCAATAGTGTTTTATTGTCATATGTCCCGGATGGGACAATGAAATTCTTACTTGCTGTGGCACAACAGAATATGTGAATATGTAATCATAGTACATAAATGGGGAAGAGAAATCAAAAAATTAAATAAATAACAAATACAGTGCAATAATAACAGTCTTTTGCAGTTCAGAGCTCAGAGCTTATTTGTTGTCTTTACAGCTGGTTGGATGGATTTATACTGAATCTAAGGTTGGGAGTTAAGTACCGCCTGCCCATAGAAATGTGATTTAAAAAATAAATATTTGAAGGAAAATTGAGTTTCTCGGCGATGAATTGAATTGAATTGCCGACATGTTATCATGTAAGTGGAGAGATGTGTATATTTGCTGCCATTTCTCGATGCTCACTCTTCCCTGAATTCTTTCAGAGAGTTTTAAAAAAAATGTTTAATTCGACATTACGATAGATGATGTGGCTGTGAAAGCTTTGTTCACATGTCTGTGGCCAAAACGCTTGGTAGGAAGTGAAATTCAGAATGATAAGGCACTGTAACTGTTGCACTGCTGGGGTGATGTATCAATTATGTTTGAAGTTTATTTTCAGCCATTTGTGGGCGGAGAAAACCCATGCGGTCACGGGGAAAACGTAAAAAACTCCGTACAGACAGCGCCCGTAGTCGGGATCGAATCCGGGTCTCTGGAGCTGCAAGCACTGTAGGGCAGCAACTCTACAGCTGAGCCACCTTGGCCACCCTCATTGCTATGGAAAATATTTAGCTTAGTTTAGTTTATGGATACAGCGCGGAAACAGGCCCTTTTTGACCACACCGACCAGCGATCCCGGCATATCCCGGCACTATCCTGCACACCCGAATGACAATTTACATTTATACCAAGCCAATTGGTCTACAAACCTGTACGTCTTAGGAAAGTGGGAGGAAACCTAGGATCTCGGAGAAAATCCACGCAGGTTTCATGAAGAACGTACAACATCCGTACAGACAGCACCCGTAGTCAGCATCTAACCTGGGTCTCTGGCGCTGTAAGGCAGCAGCTCCACCGCTGCATCACCGTGTCGCTCCAACGCTTTAAGCGAGCTCGTCCACAGACATCGTTCCTTCCTGAAAGTCGGGAATGCTCTCGAGGATCTTTTGGAAGGGTGAAGGATATAGAATACATTTATTGCCCAGAGCAAATCTCGAAAATAAATAAAACGCAGTATTCCACCTAGAAGTTGGATGTAGAGAATAAATGTTACCTCAGAGCAACTTTTAATTTAGTCTCAGGCCATGGGCATTGCTGAAACGGTTGTCAGCTTGGTGCATGTAATGCTGTGTTAGAGGTAGTGGCTTCTTGTAGCCACATGGTGCAGTCAAGGGCCTGTTCCACTTAGTCTGTTAAATTATACAAGCAGCAACAAAAAATCTGATGACCAAAGTACAGAATTTTATGACAGGAGAGAATTTTTTTTTTTTTTAAACGGGAAGTAAAAATACTTTGCTTACAAACTGCCCCTGAAGCAATTATTTTTATAGAAAGAAGATAGACACAAATAGATGGAGTAACGCAGCGGGTATATTGTGAAAATAAACAATTTTATCCAGCCCAAAAACACTACCAAAGTTCCATTGTGTCGGAAGGAACTGCAGATGCTGGTTTAACCATGAAGATAGGCACAAAAGCTGGAGTAACTCAGCGACTCAAACAATATCTTTGGAGAAAAGGAATAGGTGACGTTTTGGGTTGAGATGCTTCTTCAGAGAATTGTGCGTGAATGATTTATCTGAATAAAATGCAAAACAACATTTTTTTCACCGTATCCTGCTATACCTGACAGTACCTTTCCAGAACTAGGGGTCACAGTTTAAGGATAAGAGTCTTTTAGGACCGAGATGAGAAAATCATTTTTTACACAGAGAGTGGTGAATCTGTGGAATTCTCTGCCGCAGAAGGTAGTTGAGGCCAGTTCATTGGCTATATTTAAGAGGTAGTTAGATGTGGCCCTTGTGGCTAAAGGGGATCAGGGGGTATGGAGAGAAGGCAGGGACGGGATACTGAGTTGGATGATCAGCCATGATCATATCGAATGGCCTACTCCTGCACCTATTTTCTATGTTTCTATGTTTCTATGTAACAAACCAACATCAGTGCCAATACCAAGATTCAAAACCCACTCCAGACTAAAGTAGTCTTTAGTAAAGTGCTGATGATGGCCTGTGTGGGAAGGAACAGCAGATGCTGGTTTAAACTGGATATAGACACAAAAAGCTGGAGTAACTCAGCGGAACTGGCAACATCTCTGGCGAGAAGGAATGGGTGACATTTTGGGCCAAGACTCTTCTTCAGACTATGCTAAATCACACCTTCAATACAGAAACCACATAGTTCTCCCAGAAGATAGTTTACCATCAGATATATCCAAGAACATTGCCGGAAACTAGAGAGGAAATTGCGGGAGTCCTGGTTGAAATGTACGAGTTGTCCTTAAATACGGGAGAGGTCCTGAAGATTGGTAGGTGACATATGTTGTGCTTGTTTTCTAGAAGGACTGCAGGGAAAATGCTGGGAACTATAGGCCAGTGAGCTTAACACCTGTATTTGGAAAGTTACCAGAGAGTATTCTGAGGGATGGATTATACAGGAATTTGGATTGGCAAGGGCTGATTAGGGATAATCAGCATGGTTTTGTACGTGGAAGGTCATGTCTCACAAATATGATTGATATTTTTGAAGATGTGACCAAAACGATTGATGAGAGCAGAGCTGTAGATGTTGAGCACATGGACTTCAGTAAAGGCATTCAACAAGGTGCCGCATTGTAGGCTGCTCTGGAAGGTTAGATTGCATGGGATCCAAGGAGTGACAGCTGAATGGATAGCAAATTGGCTCCATGCAAAGAAGCAGAGGGTGATGGTGGAAGGTTGCTTCTCGTACTGTAGACCTGTGACTAGTGGTGTGCCTCAAGGGCCTGTCCCACTTGGGTGTCATTTGCGTGTCATGCAGGTGGCGCGCGAAGATTTTGTGAATCCCAAAATCCACTGTCTACATCACCATGCACCATGCACGCGTGATGCATACCATGCGTGCATCACGTGCGCATCATGATGCATGTGTCGTGACGCATAAATGATGTTGTGTAAATTACATGCAAATAACGCCCAAGTGGGACAGGCCCTTCAGGGTTCGGTGCTGGGCCCGTTACTGATTGTCTTAACAGACTTAAGGTCTTAAATGACTTAACAGACACAGGTCTGGAGTTTAAATCATCTTTAATCATAACATATAGTAGGTTGTTAGTTCATCGCTACCGCTAGTATAACTACGTAATGTAGGAAATGGGTGTTAATATAAAGTATACAGTAAGGTGGAGTTAATGATGCTACACCTCTCTGATTGGTTCACATGCAATAACCAATCTACACCCTTCCCCGTAAAGAGAAAAGGCTGTTAGGCAAATGTGAAACACACGCAATTAAACATACTCGCCGTACCTGTCAGGTGGGCTACTAATGCGACCCGAATACGTACGGACAAACCCCTCTCCCTCCGTACTAGAAAGGTTAGTGGGGAAGGGAGGCAGTGACCCTGAGAAGGAGAATGCAACCGGGGACACTTGGGGAGACCGCCGGGGCCAGCATGCGGGAATGTTAACGTGGGTGGACCGAGGCGGAGAGTGCATGCTGGGACTAGGGAGAACATGGGCAGCAGAGGGTTTAAATGGCAGAGGTGGATCATATGGATCGGCTGGAGGTGGACGAGGTTCGTTCACAAGCAGCAAATGCTGGCGGCTCCGTCTGTCCAGGACACCATCGGCGTTGATCAGGTTGAGCGGGGTTCCTTGGACGGGCCGACAACGAAACCCAGACGGGTATGTCCCACAGCAGTCTGCATATGGACCACTTGACCCTGCAATAGCGGCTTCAGTGGTTTGCTGGACTTGTCAAATGAGCGCTTCAGAATGTTGTGTTTCTCCTGAATGCGCTTCTGGACTGCAGCTGGTTTAAACACCTGTGGCTTCAGCTGTTGCTGGGCAACGGGTAGTGGAGGCCGTGTAGTACGAGACATCATCCGTTGAGCGGGAGAACCCAGGACCCCGTCCCTGGAAATGTTTCTCAGGTTTAAGAGGTCGAGGTAGACATCAGACTTGGCAAGATGAGAACGTTCCGTTAGTTGTTTCGCACTGCTGATGGCACGTTCAGCGAGGCCATTAGATTGGAGGTATTCAGGGCTGCTTGTGACATGGTGGAAGTTCCATCGTCTGGTAAAGTGCTTAAATGCGTGGCTGGTGAATTGTCTTCCGTTGACAGTTTGCAGATGAACTGGTGTGCCCAATACGAATAAATGTCTCTGAAGCTTTTGTATAACCATCTCGGATGTGATGGTGGGTAACAAGTCAAGCTTGAATGCAACATCTCCAAGTTTGCAGATGACACGAAGCTGGTGACTTGGATAGGCTGGGTGAGTGGGCAGCCTATCCAAGGTCCTAAAAGACTTCCCTCTTATCCTTAAACTGTATAATGTGGATAAATGTGAGGTTATCCACTTTGGTGGCAAAAACAGTAAAGTAGACTATTATCTGAATGGTGGCCGATTAGGAAAAGGGGAGATGCAACGAGACCTGGGTGTCATGGTACACCAGTCATTGAAAGTAGGCATGCAGGTGCAGCAGACAGTGAAGAAAGTGAATGGTATGTTAGCATTCATAGCAAAAGGATTTGAGTATAGGAGCAGGGAGGTTCTACTGCAGTTGTACTTGGTGAGACCACACCTGGAGTATTGCGTACAGTTTTGGTCTCCTAATCTGAGAAAATACATTCTTGCCATAGAGGGAGTACAGAGAAGGTTCACCAGACTGATTCCTGGGATGTCAGGACTTTCAAATGAAGAAAGACTGGATAGACTCGGCTTGTACTCGCTAGAATTTAGAAGACTGAGGGGGGATCTTACAGAAACTCACAAAATTCTTAATGGGTTGGACAGACTAGATGCAGGAAGATTGTTCCCGATGTTGGGCAAGTCTAGAACAAGGGGTCACAGTGTAAGGCTAAGGGGGAAATCTTTTAGGACCGAGATGAGAAAAACATTTTGCACACAGAGAGTGGTGAATCTCTGGAATTCTCTGCCACAGAAGGTAGTTGAGGCCAGTTCATTGGCTATATTTAAGAGGGAGTTAGATGTGGCCCTTCTGGCTAAAGGGATCAAGGATTCTATGTAAATATTGTAAATATTGTTGTTTCTTTTTTTATTGTAAATACTGTTTCTGTTGTTTTGCACAATCCCGTAAACATTGCCACTTTCATTTCACTCTACATCCTGTATGTGTATGTGACAAATAAAGATATGGAATCTGGAATCTTGAAGAAGGGTCTCAACCCAAAACGTCACACACTCCTTCTCTCCTGAGATGCTGATATAGGCCTGATTATCTGATGTATCCTCCCATGTTGCAGATGGAATACTGAAGCATCTGAGAATGTTTGGTGATAATGGATGTAAAATTCTGCATAATCTCAACTGGAAGAAGAACGCCAGCCACAGTTCCAATGAGATCAGCGACCAGTTAATCAAAATTAAATCATATTCCCATTCATTTCAGTGAAGATGTGTGTTATTCCTGCTGAGAAATTAGTTTATACTACAGAGTTTCAACAAATCAGAATTAATTGAACGGACTGCAATGTATTCTGGAGCAACGTACAAAATAATTGCAAAGTATTCCTTTCTTTGCTAATGATTAGGGGACCTGTTCTTCCCTCATTCTTCTGCATCTGATTATATTAAAATATACAAATCTCAAATCTATAAAACAGGGGCTTTTATTCCTTTGCGATAAGACAACAAAATTAATGAGCATAAAGAAAGATGAGAAGGGCTACTTGCTACATAGATCAACAATTGAAGGCGTTTGCATCCAAAGAACTTGGCATACAGCCTAATCAGACACAGAATGAAATCTGTCTGCTAGCTTTTCATTTTAAAGCCACTGCATTGATTTGCCTCACAGACCACTGACATTTGACGGCACAGTTAAAAAAAAAAAATTGCAATACAGCACAACAAAAATGCATGGTTGTAGATATGGCTGGCAAAAGAAATTCCAAACCAAAAAATATATATTTGTGCAGCTTCCTCAGCGGTTTTGCATCATTTCCTATGGGAGTCATTTTGTTGATCCATGAGACCATGGGTGGATGGGTTAAAAAAAAAAAATCAAATTTGCAGCAAATTTATGAACACATTTTTGAGCATGTACTTACAGTCCTTTCATTAAGTAATCCCCCTCTTCCGTTTCATTGTCATTTACGCTAACAAAACATGGCATGAAACATTTATGTCAACTCCCAAAGATGTACAGGTATGTAGGTAAATTGACTTGGTCAATGTAAAGATTGTCCCTGGTGTGTGTAGGACAAGGTTAATATTCGGGGATCACTGATCAGCACGGACTCGTTGGGTCGAGGGGCCTGTTATCTCTCAACTAAACTAAACATACTAAGTATCAAAATAACCTTTCAGGGCGCATAGTTTGGGTTTTTGTCATAATTTTTTTGTACTCATTTTGGTCGTGAATTTAATATTAAATGAAGGTCATGCCTACATCAGAAATATCCATTAGCACATTTTCTATAAGTATGGTTCAAAATTCAGCAACTCTACGCTAAATCACACCTTCAGTACAGATACCATAGCCCCCTCCCCCCCAGAAGATAACTTGCCATCACCTGCTAAATAACAAAATGGGACGGAGAAGCAATTAGTCCTCATCCTGCATCTCAAGAATTAAAATGCAGTTCCGACAAAGTGGCCCGGACCTGAAAATTAACCTTTCTTCGTCCGCAAATGCGGCCTGACCTTCTAAGTGCTTCTGTTTTAATTAAAAAACTGTACATCCAGTTAGAGACTGAACTTTACATGATGGGATTTGTTGTCAAAGGCAGTGTCCAGAGCATCAGGCATGGACTAGTAGTTTACAACTAAATATGAGATGATCAGACCAGTCAAGTTGTTCAGACAGAAGACAGAATATGTCTCTCAATATAGACACAACAATCTGGAGTAACTCAGCGACATTGGCAGCATCTCTGGATAGGAGTGGGTGACGTTTCACGTCGAGACCCTTCTTCAGACTGAGTCAGGGGAGAGGGAGATACAGAGATAAGGAAGTGTAAGGTGTGAACATGAGACAAAGAGGATGGGGATCAAGGAACATGTAGAATAGATCATTGGTAGCTAGGAGACGATAACAACAAAGCAAACAGAGATAAAATGTAATTATGGACAGTTGGACTGGCCGGAGAACTGGGAAGGGGGAGAGATGGAGAGAGAGGGAAAGCAAGGCATACTCAAAGTTAGAGAAGTCAATATTCATACTGCCGGGGTGCTCCTTATTTGACTACATTTGACCCATATCCTGCTAAATCCATCCTCTCCATACATCTGTCCAAATGTCTTTTGAAAGTTACAATTGTACCTGATATTTATTTAAGCTTATTTAAGATCCAATAGCTGCTTATTTAAGATGTGGACTATCCTCTGAATGAAAAGGATGTCCTGAGTTTCTTTTTTTTTTTGCTTTTTTTTTTGCAAGCATTTCTTTTTTATTAAATATTTTTATTATTTTATACAATTTTTTAACAAAACAGAACAAAACAAAAAAAGAGAAAGAAAATAAAGCAAAAAAAAAAAAAGCCTCCAGACAT